>NW_026886938.1:0-83545 GCF_032173495.1 Musca vetustissima
AAGCCTCAGCAAGGCGTGGATTTTTTAAAGAATATTTTTTCCAAAGCCTCAGCAAGGCGTGGATTTTTTAAAGAATATTTTTCCAAAGCCTCAGAACGGCGTGGATTTTTTAAAGTATAGTTTTTCCAAAGCCTCAGCAAGGCGTGGATTTTTTAAAGAATATTTTTTCCAAAGCCTCAGCAAGGCGTGGATTTTTTAAAGAATATTTTTTCCAAAGCCTCAGCAAGGCGTGGAGTTTTTAAAGAATATTTTTCCAAAGCCTCAGCAAGGCGTGGATTTTTTAAAGAATATTTTTTCCAAAGCCTCAGCAAGGCGTGGATTTTTTAAAGAATATTTTTTCCAAAGCCTCAGCAAGGCGTGGATTTTTTAAAGAATATTTTTTTCAGCAAGGCGTGGATTTTTTAAAGAATATTTTTTCCAAAGTCTTCGTAAGGCGTGGATTTTTTAAAGAATATTTTTTCCAAAGTCTTCGTAAGGCGTGGATTTTTTAAAGAATATTTTTTCCAAAGTCTTCGTAAGGCGTGGATTTTTTAAAGAATATTTTTTCCAAAGCCTCAGCAAGGCGTGGAGTTTTTAAAGAATATTTTTCCAAAGCCTCAGCAAGGCGTGGATTTTTTAAAGAATATTTTTTCCAAAGCCTCAGCAAGGCGTGGATTTTTTAAAGAATATTTTTTCCAAAGCCTCAGCAAGGCGTGGAGTTTTTAAAGAATATTTTTTCCAAAGCCTCAGCAAGGCGTGGATTTTTTAAAGAATATTTTTTCCAAAGCCTCAGCAAGGCGTGGATTTTTTAAAGAATATTTTTTCCAAAGCCTCAGCAAGGCGTGGATTTTTTAAAGAATATTTTTTCCAAAGCCTCAGCAAGGCGTGGATTTTTTAAAGAATATTTTTTCCAAAGCCTCAGCAAGGCGTGGATTTTTTAAAGAATATTTTTTCCAAAGCCTCAGCAAGGCGTGGATTTTTTAAAGAATATTTTTTCCAAAGCCTCACCAAGGCGTGGATTTTTTAAAGAATATTTTTTCCAAAGCCTCAGCAAGGCGTGGATTTTTTAAAGAATATTTTTTCCAAAGCCTCAGCAAGGCGTGGATTTTTTAAAGAATATTTTTTTTCAAAACCTCAGCAAGGCGGGGATTTTTTAAAGAATATTTTTTTTCAAAGCCTCAGCAAGGCGTGGATTTTTTAAAGAATATTTTTTCCAAAGCCTCAGCAAGGCGTGGATTTTTTAAAGAATATTTTTTCCAAAGCCTCAGCAAGGCGTGGATTTTTTAAAGAATATTTTTTCCAAAGCCTCAGCAAGGCATGGATTTTTTAAATAATATTTTTTTCAAAGCCTCATCATCTAAGCCTCTTCAAGGTGTAGTTTTTTTCTAGGCCTTTTAAGTCGTAGTTTTTTTTCTAGGCCTTTTAAGTCGTAGTTTTTTTTCTAGGGCTCTTCAAGGCGTTGCTTTTTTCTAGGCCTCATCAAGGCGTAGATTCTTTGTAGGCATCTTCAAGGCGTAGTTTTTTTCTAGGCCTCTTCAAGGCGTAGTTTTTTTCTAGGCCTCTTCAAGGCGTTGCTTTTTTCTAGGCCTCATCAAGGCGTAGATTCTTTGTAGGCATCTTCAAGGCGTAGTTTTTTTCTAGGCCTCTTCAAGGCGTAGTTTTTTTTTCTAGATCTCATTAAGGCGTAGTTCTTTTCTAGATCTCATTAAGGCGTAGTTCTTTTCTAGATCTCATTAAGGCGTAGTTCTTTTCTAGATCTCATTAAGGCGTAGTTCTTTTCTAGATCTCATTAAGGCGTAGTTCTTTTCTAGGCCACTTCAAGGCGTAGTTTTTTTCCAGGCCCCTTCAAGGCGTAGTTTTTTTCCAGGCCCCTTCAAGGCGTAGTTTTTTTCTAGACCTCATTAAGGCGTAGTTCTTTTCTAGGCCACTTCAAGGCGTAGTTCTTTTCTAGGCCACTTCAAGGCGTAGTTTTTTTCTAGACCTCATTAAGGCGTAGTTCTTTTCTAGACCTCATTAAGGCGTAGTTTTTTTTTAGACCTCATTAAGGCGTAGTTCTTTTCTAGGCCACTTCAAGGCGTAGTTTTTTTCCAGGCCCCTTCAAGGCGTATTTTTTTCTAGACGTCATTAAGGCGTAGTTTTTTTCTAGGCCACATCAAGGCGTAGTTTTTTTCCAGGCCCCTTCAAGGCGTAGTTTTTTTCTAGACCTCATTAAGGCGTAGTTCTTTTCTAGGCCAATTCAAGGCGTAGTTTTTTTCCAGGCCCCTTCAAGGCGTAGTTTTTTTCTAGACCTCATTAAGGCGTAGTTCTTTTCTAGGCCAATTCAAGGCGTAGTTTTTTTCCAGGCCCCTTCAAGGCGTAGTTTTTTTCCAGGCCCCTTCAAGGCGTAGTTTTTTTCCAGGCCCCTTCAAGGCGTAGTTTTTTTCTAGACCTCATTAAGGCGTAGTTCTTTTCTAGACCACTTCAAGGCGTAGTTCTTTTCTAGGCCACTTCAAGGCGTAGTTTTTTTCCAGGCCCCTTCAAGGCATATTTTGTTCTAGACCTCATTAAGGCGTAGTTTTTTTCTAGGCCACTTCAAGGCGTAGTTTTTTTCTATGCCACTTCAAGGCGTAGTTTTTTTCTAGACCTCATTAAGGCGTAGTTTTTTTCTAGACCTCATTAAGGCGTAGTTCTTTTCTAGGCCACTTCAAGGCGTAGTTTTTTCCAGGCCCCTTGAAGGCGTAGTTTTTTTCTAGACCTCATTAAGGCGTAGTTCTTTTCTAGGCCACTTCAAGGTGTAGTTTTTTTCCAGGCCCCTTCAAGGCGTAGTTTTTTTCAAGACCTCATTAAGGCGTAGTTCTTTTCTAGGCCACTTCAAGGTGTAGATTTTTTCCAGGCCCCTTCAAGGCATAGTTTTTTTCTAGATCTCATTAAGGCGTAGTTCTTTTCTAGATCTCATTAACGCATAGTTCTTTTCTAGATCTCATTAAGGCGTAGTTCTTTTCTAGGCCACTTCAAGGCGTAGTTTTTTCATTAAGGCGTAGTTCTTTTCTAGGCCTCATCAAGGCGTAGATTCTTTCTAGGTCTCTTCAAGTCATAGTTTTTTTCTAGGCCTCTCCAAGGCGTAGTTTTTTCTAGGCCTCTTCAAGGCGTAGTTTTTTCTAGACCTCATTAGGGCGTAGTTTTTTCTAGACCTCATTAGGGCGTAGTTTTTTCTAGACCTCATTAGGGCGTAGTTTTTTCTAGACCTCATTAGGGCGTAGTTTTTTCTAGACCTCATTAGGACGTAGTTTTTTCTAGACCTCATCAAGATTTTTTATGAATATTTTACCAAACGTTAGCACTGCATAGATTTTTTTGAACATTTTCCCAGGCCTCAGCAAAACGTAGTCGTTTTTAAATACTATTTTCCCCCCAAAATCTTTCATACCTCCCTGGTTGTCTACACTGTGACAGTCACGACCATGTTTTTTTTTTCATTTGCTTTTCAAAAACACAACAACCCGAACGAAAAAAAAACTTTCTGCTATAAATATTTGATTTTGATGTGCACGACGGCTGGCTGGCATTGTTTTCATTTAAAACGTAGTTAAACAATTAAAATTGGAGGTAATAAAATTTAATACCAAATTTGAATTAATTTTCAAAGACTGCACTGCATACTCACACCTCCCCTACACGGCACACCGCCGAACCATGTTATTGTTGTAATAGTTTTCAAACAAAATTACAAGAAACCAAAAAACACAACAAAAACAACAACGAAAAAATTCCTAAGCAAAAAATGCAAAATACTTGGCCAAGAGGAGAGTGAATGCCATTGAATTGTTGCGGGTAGATAAGCGCGTGTAGCTCAGCTGACTGCAGAGTGGTTGAATGGCTACTCGGGTCGCAACGATTTAAATGCTAAAGTTTTTTTTTTGTCTCAAAGCAGCATAAATCCATGTTTGAAACCCGAAAATATTTTGATTGTTGTCTGTCTGTTTTAAGCTATGCTGCCTCTTTTATGGGTATTCAGTGGGTTGTTGTTTTTGTTGCTAATGGTCTAGGCTATGCTATTGCGCTGTTGTTGGCTTAGGTCACCCAACAACTAACACCAAGTTGAGTTTGTTTTTGTCATTCCACCAAAAAAGTGGGTGTGTTTCGAACATTTAACGAAACAAAAATATTATGACATTTTTTTATGAATCAAAATTTAATAAATTCACTTTTGCAATATGTTTTTGTTGTTGCTGGTGTTTTTGTGGTTGTTGTAGAGCAAGTTAACTTTGAATTTTTTTTTGTTATGATTTAAATTGACTGGGGGATGAAATGCGCACAATAACAATTCTGGACGTATTAGAATACTTATTATTATATTTAAAAAATAAGGCTGGAAGATTCTGCTAGAAATATATGATTTATATGGTAAATAGTTCTGCAAATAATAAAGAATATTAAAATAATGTTTTTGGTGTGTTTATTCCTGCTTTAGACGTTGGCCTTTAGACGAAATTTTAGAATTGTAGGCGGGAACATTTTAGAATATTGTGGAAAGAATATAGGCGATATAGACGTCGTGATTATTTTATATTATCACAGAATATCACAACTTAACATATAATTTCGAACCTATACTAGAGTATTTTGTATACGTCTCATCTAAACTACAATCGTAGGGTTTTTGGAGATTAATGGTAAACAAAATTTTAATTGTACTAATATATTTTCCTGGAATATTTAAAATTTATGGGGCAAATTTCGACTCTGGATAGTTCAACTTATAAACGTGGATTTTTAGGAATATTTTCCAGGGAATTTCAGACTTGCACGAATAAAAAATCCCTAAAAAATTAAAAATTAGCAATCCTCAATTTGGACAGAATAGTTGTGAACGAAATTTTCGAAAGCTTTATATATGATATTTTCAGATAGTTTTTTTGTTAAATAATTACGGAAAATTATTGGGTTTCTAAAAGTCAAAGTTTATGTTTTCAAAGTACAAAAAATCTCGCTAATTCGTAATACCGAATTATAGAATTATGTAGTATTTTTGCATCACGCCTTCAGTAAGAGGTCAAAATAATAATAATAATTTTAGTTTTTAATAAAACATAAAACTGTTTAAATGATAATAAATATAAAAAATTAAACCTATTTAAAACAAGTGAAAAAGCGTTAAGTTCGGCCGGGCCGAACTTTGGATACCCTCCACCATAGATATACTAACAGGTACTTGAAATGAAAATATAGGGAAAATACCAAAAAGTGGACCTAAAGCGACATTTCTACAAACCGATTATGTAAACCATAATATAAATTTCAAAAATTTTTAATGGATAATTATACCCTTAGCCTTATGGCTATTGAGGGTGTATGACATGGTGAAAATGTGCCTCGTCGAAATATATTTGTTTTAGACCCCATCATTCTTTGAACAAAATCCGTTTCAGAAAATTTAGATTTTCATCCATCTTACTATTTCTTCCAAACTTAGTTCAATTTCGAAGATTGGGAACATCGGTCCACTCCTTCTGGTACCTCCCGCACAGGGGCTAGGTCTAAATGCGGGTTATAGTTCATATATATATATATATATATAGTTCTTTATCGAACCTTACGTTCTAGTTTTTTATCTCGATATCCTACGCAGGTGAAAAGATTACAGCAGAGTTTTAGAACAAAACCCAAAACATGGAAGAAATTAGATTACGATTTTAATATAAAAAATGGGGTTATATGGGGACTACCCCAAAAAGTGGGCGAATACTAATAATTTTTGGTGGAGAGATTTGTTACCATATACGACTACAAAATACCAAATTGCAGCGAATTCGGTTGAAAAATGCGCTCAAGACCCCCAAAATACTGAAAATTAGGAGGTACCGTTATATGGGGGCTACCAGAAAAAGTGGACCTATATTTATAATTTTTTGTGGGGACATTTAGTACCCAATAGGAACCCATTGTATCAAATTTCAATGAATTCGGTTAAAAAACGCGCTCAAGAACCCAAAAATACAAAAAATTTGGGGTACCCATATATGGGGGCTATCCGAAAAAATTGACCTATATTTATAAATTTTTGTGGAGAGATTTGGTACCTATTAAGAACTCAAAATACTTAATTACAGCCAATGCGGTGGAAAAGTACGATCATAACCGTCAAAATACTGAAAATTAGGAGATACCGTTATATGGGGGCTATCAGAAAAAGTGGACCTATATTTATAATTTTTAGTGGAGACATTAAGTATCCAATAAGAACCCAATGCACAAAATATCAGCGTATTCGGATGAAAAACGCGCTCAAGAACCCCAAAATACCGAAAATTGGGAGTTACTGTTATATGGGAGCTTTGCCTAAAAGTGGACCGATATATCCCATCTTCGAACTTGACCTGCCTGCCTGCAGACAAAAGACAAACCTGTGCAAAATTTCACCACCCTATCTAAATTCCTTCGGAAGATAGCGTGATTACAACAGATGGACGGACGGACCTGGCTAGATCGTCTTAGAATTTTACACTGATCAAGAATATATATACTTTATAGGGTCGGAAATGAATATTTCGATGAGTTACAAACGGAATGACAAAATTAATATACCCTCCATACTATGGTGGAGGTAAAATGAATGTACAATGACATTCCGAGCACTTGGAGGATAGATCCCCCATGATTAGGGGCGTGACACATTTTCGACATTTTTAAGATTTTAGGGCCGAATTTCTTGTGAATAAAAAATTATTTCTACAATGTTTTCATTATAGGTTCGCGTAATATTGGTTCTAGACCCAACTTTTAGTATACTGATCGTATCATGTCATATATCGACTAGCTGAGTCGATCTAGCTATTTCCGTCTGTCCATTATAATTTGTAAAAACGATACAGGCCACAGGTATGTTCCAATCGTCACAAAAATTGCATTTAGTACGGGTTCTGCCTCCTATTGTTTTGGCAATAATCGGTTAATATTTAGGCTCAGGAAATGGACCACCAACTTTATTTTTTCTGTTTGTCTGGTCGAACACCACGAAATTTTACACCAGGAAGGGAATCTGGCCAAAGAATAAGCGTGGCTGTTTTGATGAAGATCCGTCAATGTTTAGCGAGTCAAATGGACCCAGACTTAGAGGTGTGATTGACCTTTAAACTGATACCAATTATATTGTTATATGTACCCGAATGTGGGAGTTACAGGATTTGAAATTTTACTGGAACTTCCTGATTCCTATTCTGATTACCATTAGCACACTAGAGGAAACATATTTCGCCCTGATCGATTATAAATTTTACAGGAAGTTCTAGTTATGGTCATCCTTGACCATAACTGGAACTTCCCTATGATATTTAGGGGATGAATTGGACTAAAAACTGAATTTTTGTGTGTTTTCTTAAGGGGACCCCCCCATTCTCGGGGTCAAAATTTTTTTTGATTAAATTCGATTCTACACTAATTCAAGAATGTCTCTGCAAAATTTCAAGTGAAAATCTCCAGAACTCTTGAAGATATAGCCAATTTATTGTGTCAGCATCAAGTGACGGCTAAAGGGCTTCTCAAACTTTGAACGCGTTTTTCTCTTTTGCGAATGGCGGGCACGATAACTCAAAAACTAATAACCCAATCGATTTCAAATTTTTACACGTTTCTCTGTGAGTGTATAGCTATCGTATGAACTAGGATAAAGCCAATCGGTGAAGATCTTCCTTATTTTTTAACTTGGTTTTTGGTAAAAAATCGGTGATTTTTCAAAAATATTTTTTCAAAGGTCCGCCATTTTGTTAATTTTAGAGCGAGGTCAATAATCCTAGTTCATACGAGAGCCAGACATGCACTCTTTCTAACACCGTTGGAATTTTCGGATTCCGATGATCGAGTGAGGAGTTATCATGCCCGCCATCAAAAATAAGGACTTTTCTTTAATTACAAAAAACAACAACAAAGCAACAACAAAAATTTTTTGTAAATTATTTTTCTTCTTTTTTAAATCTTCAAATATATATGTGCAAAGTTACAAAACTTAAGAAGCATTGGTATTGATTAGCCAGCCCATTGAAAATCTTGAAAAATTAAAATCGAGAATGGGTGGGGTTCCCTTAAATCGCTCTATTGGCCACAAAAAAAAAAAAAACAAGCCGAACATCACAACACATCACATGGCGGAGGTAACCTGGTCAACTAATTAAAATGACTGTTTTGATTCCGAAAATATTCCAGGGTAAGAATGAGTAGCCGTTGATCTCTAATCGGTTAAAAGGGCGCAAATATCGCGAAAAATATTGACCATGTAAGAAATACAAATCCGCAGAAAGTTAGTGTTCCGTGGTAGGGTATCATATGGTCGATTTCAAACAATTTCTGAGAAAACTATCAGAAAACATCCAGACGCAATATTTTGAATTCTATTTATTTAGAATATTTACCAACAATTTAGGAAATTCTGCAACACGTCTATATTTCATTAGCAGGATTAGCAAATATTTTCTAAGAGATTATACAAATTTTTTAAGAAATATTTTCTTAGGTGCTAAAAATTGTTTATGAAACCAACTGTCATAGATTTTCAAGGATGTTTTATGAATATTTAGGAAGAATTTTAAATAAAACACTTATAAATTATTTAAGAAATGTTTCTGATGAATATCAGGTTGGATGTCTTCTGTCTAAGTTTGAATTTTCTAAAAGAAAAATAATAAGCAAATGTACTTGAGGGCTTTATGTGGATCTTAGAAAGTTTTTTATTCTTTTTCACTACTATCGATTAAATCGACGCTAAATAATTTAAAAATTTCAGTATTCATTACGTATATTGATTATGTCCTTTAAAGTATTCACTTGCCATCATTTTAAATCTTTTTTTTTTTTTTGTGAAACAAACTTTTCAGTCTTTCTACCTCTGTCAGTATTTATATTTATGTATGTATCCACGTCATTACATAGTCACAACAAAATATTGATAAATAACAGTGTAACATGTTCGAATTTCTTTCCCATATTGTTGCCACCTCTTCCCGCTTGCCCTTTCTGTTCCATTTTGATAATTATACCCTACACAACTATGTTGTCAGGGTATTATAGCTTTGTGCAGCCCCAAAAGTTTGTAACGCCGCGAAATATTGGTCCTAGACCCACCTTTAAGTATACCAATCGTCATATCTCGACTAGCTGAGTCGATCTAGACATGTGTGTCCGTCCGTCCGTCCGTCTGTCCATTATAATTTGTAAACACGATACAGGCCACAGTTATGGACCAATCTTCACGAAATTTTGCATGTAGGATGGGTTCTGGCCAATGAAGACCCCTATTGTTTTTGCGAAAGATCGGTTAATATTTAGGGGATGAAATGGACCAAATACTAAATTTTTGTCGGTTTTTCTGGTCGCTCCAGAGGCCGCAATAATGGCCTGAACATCGTGAAATTTTGCTTGGAGAAGGGGATCGGGCCAATGAATAAGTTTACCTGTTTTGATAAAGATAGGTCAATATTTTGCGGGTCAAATAGACCCTGACTTTTGTGTGAAAAATGACCAAATTTGTATTCTATAGCGTATATATTTACTCCTAAAGGACATAGACCCGAAAGTTGATATTTTATCATAGAGGAGTGGTTGACCTTTAAATTAATACCAATTATGTTGTTGTATGTTCCCGGATGTGGAACATACAGGTATCTCCGTATTCGTATATTATTTAATAACCCATTATCACTCTAGAGAGCGGAACTATAGCGCTGATCGCTTTGAAATGTTCCATGAGGTACCAGTTATGGTCAAGGACAACGCCTATAATTTTCGGTGAAGATCAGATAATAATTTTGGAATGAAGTGGACCGAAAACTTATTTTTCTGTGTTATTTTCGAGTCGATCTATAGACCACAAATGAAAGCCGAAAATCACAATACAACCCACTGTGAAAGAAAATCTGGACAATAGCTGTACTGAATACTCGTAATATTCGGAAAATATGTCAGTGTGAGGAAGAGGTGCTGTTTATCTCTAATCGGGCAAGAGGGTGCAAATATCACTAAATATTGCCCAGGCTCGGAATAAAAATCCGCAGAAAATTTGAGTTCCGTGGTAGTTGTGTAGGGTATCGTATGGTCGGCCCCGTCCGACTATACTGCTCCCCTCACTGGTTTTTGCATGTTACATGTATGATTCGACCTCATTTCTTAATTATTGTTGTTGTTATTATTATTGTTATTGCATTTTGACAATAACAACATCGGCAATAAAAGTTGTCATGGTTTTTCCAAATCCAACAACAACACGACAGCAATAACAAAAATTTGTTTATTTGAATAACAAACCTTATGATGAGTTCGTTTTGCGACAGAAAACTTGGTGATAATTTTTTTTTTGGATTTACCTGTAAGGAAATAAAAATAAAAAAACGACAACAATTAAAACATTAATATATTTAAATATAAGAAATTATTATAAATATTAATTTTTATTCTTTTTATTTTCAGGACATATATAAGGTAAGAATTTTATTGAAAATATATATTAATGCAGACTATAATTGGTTTTCTGGCGATGATAATTTCACCTCTCATTTTTGGGGCAGAACTGGGTCAATTGTTTTTAATAAAATTAATTTGAGAATATTTTATAAAAAAATTGAGAAAATTTACACTTATGGTCGGTTCCTGAACCTGCAAGAATGTGCAATTTTTTATTTCGATAACAATTTTTCCTTTATAATATCGGAAAAAATAGTAAAAATTAGTAGATTCTTGCAGTACGGAAACAGGCCAATTTTAATTTAAAAATTCAGGTTATACCTTCCCTTATTCCCATAAATGTTTGTACCATTTTTTACACCTTCTTACATACATATTTATTTTTTTCTACATGAAATAATTTTTGAACTGAAATTTTGTACCCCTTCATTTTGCCACAAAAACCCTGACATATTAACAATAAACATTTTTCGGTTACGATTACTTAACCAGGAATTAGTCATATTTTCTATATCCATATATATGTCTGTACGCATGCGCATTAAGGTTGATTAAAAGCCACAACAACAACAACAATGACGTTGTTGTAACATCGAAAATAAATAAATAAAAAAACTTAATTAGCATTGCAAACATAACGCAATCCATTTCCGGTAGTTAACATTGCTGATAACAGAGCTTGACAATAACATCACGCTGGCGAACCGAAAGGGTTTGACTCCATGCTTCACAACTGATATGGATTTTTTTTTTTTGTATAAAGTGCATACATATTTTTATATCGCATTCAATAATAATGATAATTTATAAGGGTGTAACGAGACAAATTTAAATGTTAGGAGTTTTATATAAAGTTCATACACGATGATTTTTTAAATATTTTTGGGGGTCCACAGACAGGAGTGGATTTTCATACCCTACACAATTATTTTATCAGTGTATTACAGCTTTGTGCAGCCCCAAAAGTTTGTAACGCCGCGAAATATTGGTCCTAGACCCACTTTTAAGTATACCGATCGTCACATCTCGACTAGCTGAGTCGATCTAGACATGTGTGTCCGTCTGTCCATTATAATTTGTAAACACGATACAGGCCAAAGTTATGGACCAATCTTCACGAAATTTTGCATGTAGGATGGGTTCTGGCCAATGAAGACCCCTATTGTTTTTGGAAAAGATCGGTTAATATTTAGGGGATGAAATGGACGAAAAACTTTATTTTTGTCGGTTTTTCTGGTCGCTCCGGAGGCCGCAATTATGACCCAAACGCCGCGAATTTTTGCACGGAGAAGGGGGTCGGGCCAATGAATAAGTATGATTGTTTTTATAAAGATCGGTCAATATTTAGCGGGTCAAATGGACCCTGACTTTTGTGTGAAAAATTACAAAATTTGTATTCTATGGGGTATATATTTGCACCTGAAGGTCCTAGACCCGAGAAGTTAATAGTATGTTCAAGATGAGTGGTTGACCTTTAAATTGATACCAATTATATTGTCGTATTTACTCGGATGCGGGACTTACACATAAATATTTACAGGTGCTTACGTATTCATATATTATTTAGTAACCCATTATCACACTAGAGGGCGGAAATATAGCGCTGATCGCTTTTAAATTTGCCATGAGGTTCAATTTATGATCACCGACAACGCCTATAATTTTCGGTGATGATCAGATAAAAATTTTCGGATGAAGTAGACCGAAAACTTATTTTTTGGTGTTTTTTTTCGAGTCGCTCTATAGGCCAAAATTGAAAGCCGAACATCACAACACAACCCACGGAGAAGGGAATCTGGACAAGTGATTAGAAGGGCTGTACTGAATATTTGTAATATTTGTTGACCTCTAGTCGGTCAAGAGGGAAATATTGCCTAAGCTCAGAATATAGAACCACAGAAAGTTATAGTTTCGTGGAAGTTGTGTAGGGTATCATATGGTCGGCCCCGTCCGACAATACTGCTCCGCTCACTGGTTTAAAACTATTTTTTAAAGAATTTTTATAAGGTCCTCAGACAGGCGTGGATTTTTTAAAACTATTTTTTAAAAATATGTTATAAGGTCCTCAGACAGGCCTGGATTTTTTAAAAACATTTTATAAAGTCCTCAGACAGGCGTGGATTTTTTAAAAACATTTTATAAGGTCCTCAGACAGGCGTGGATTTTTTAAAACTATTTTCTACTCCTCAGACAGGCGTGGATTTTTTAAAAACATTTTATAAGGTCCTCAGACAGGCGTGGATTTTTTTAAAACTATTTTTTAAAAATATTTTATAAGGTCCTCCGACAGGCGTGGATTTTTTTAAAACTATTTTTTAAAAATATTTTATAAGGTCCTCCGACAGGCGTGGATTTTTTTAAAACTATTTTTTAAAAATATTTTATAAGGTCCTCCGACAGGCGTGGATTTTTTTAAAACTATTTTTTAAAAACATTTTATAAGGTCCTCAGACAGGCGTGGATTTTTTTAAAACTATTTTTTAAAAATATTTTATAAGGTCCTCCGACAGGCGTGGATTTTTTTAAAACTATTTTTTAAAAATATTTTATAAGGTCCTCCGACAGGCGTGGATTTTTTTAAAACTATTTTTTAAAAATATTTTATAAGGTCCTCCGACAGGCGTGGCTTTTTTTAAAACTATTTTTTAAAAATATTTTATAAGGTCCTCCGACAGGCGTGGATTTTTTTTAAACTATTTTTTAAAAATATTTTATAAGGTCCTCCGACAGGCGTGGATTGTTTTAAAAAATATTTTATAAGTCGTTAGATCTCTAATGACAAAAGTACATACATGTATTTTCCAGATTGTTCCATATGACCTTTCAGCTGCGATCAACGACTTCTTCTAACACATATATCATTATAAGAAAATGTTATTCCCCTAGTTATACTACTCAACCTTGCCCTATTGCTTTGAACTCCAATCCAAACAGCAACAAAAAATCACAATCTCTAATTGCACAAAATTTATTATCCGGAACATCATAAAATACTTTGCAAATAATTGACACGATTTTTGCGTTTTATTTGACGTCGTCGTCGCGAATCGGCAAGGTCTAAATTGTGTGAGGCCTAGCCTAAGTAGATAAATAAGTATTTCCTCATTTTAATTGTCAAGAATCAACACTTAGAATTGTCAACATTTTCGGTTTGTGTTTATGTTTACATTGGATATTGGCCATAACCGCAGAATGATAAACAAACCGACACACACACTCGCACAAATAGACAGATGACAATTTTATGATAAATTAAAGGCTCATTAAAAATTAACACAAACAAAAGTGAAATAAATACCACAAAATATACAACAACAAATAAATATTAAAGGCCACTTTAGTGTCATCGACAGTTAATAAAAAAATATGTTTGTATGTCTGTCTGTCGGACAACCTGCCTGCCGGACTGATCACTGGCTTGCCTATTAGCATATTTTTTTTGAGTGTGTCATTATGAATTGTGTGGTTATTCTTGGTTGTCAATTTTTTGTTTATCTGTATAAATGAGTGACTATCTAGTTATATACCAATATTTATTAGTGACCATTTTTTATTTGAGAATAAAAAAATTTGCAAGGACCATTACAAACGTTAAAAATTCGTTAAAAATTATTATTAGATGCCAGCGTATATAATATATTTTTAAGATGTATAAAAAGCTTGAATACTACACCCATCTATATTACAAACTTGAATTTAAAAAAAAAATCACTGAAAATTATAGGCGTTGTCCTTGACCATAACTGGAACATCATGGAACATTTCAAAGCGATCAGCGCTATATTTCCGCTCTCTAGAGTGATAATGGGTTACTAAGTAATATACGAATACGGAGATACCTTTAAATATTCAGGTGTAACTCCCACATCCGAGCACATACAATAATATAATTAGTGTTAATTTAAAGGTCAACCACTTTTCTTGGATATAATATCAACTTCTCGGGTCTATGTCCTTCAGGGGTAAATATATACGCTATAGAATATTAATTTTGTCATTTTTCACACAAAAGTAAGGTACATTTGACCCGCTAAATATTGACCGATCTTTATCAAAACAAGCATGTTTATTCGTTGGCCCTTCTCCATGCAAAATTTCACGATGTTCGGGCCATTATTGCGACCAGAAAAACAGACAAGAATTAAGTATTTGGTCCATTTCATCCCCTAAATATTAATCGATCTTTCTTCATTGGTCTTAATTGACCAGAACCCATGCTACATGCAAAATTTCGTGAAGATTGGTCCATAACTGTGGCCTGTATCGTGTTTACATATTATAATGGACGGACGGACGGACGGACACACATGTCTAGATCGATACTTAAAGGTGAGTCTAGGATAAATATTTCGCGGCGTTACAAACTTTTGGGGCTGCATAAAGCTATAATACCCTGACAACATAGTTGTGTACAGTATAAATATCAATGACAATCACAAGCGTAAATTAAAACCAGTAAAGAAAGTAGTAAAGTCGGAATGGGCCGACTATATGATACCCTTCACCACTTTGGGTAAATGTGTGAAAGATCGAAATTTTTTATAGAAGCCATATGTATACCTGAACCGATTTCAAGGAAACTTTCCACAAATTAATTTATATTAACCTCAGTACGTTGTGTCACTCGGCCTTGCTATGGATCTTTAGTACCGCGTTTACTTAAAATCGGACGAATATATATGTAGGAGGTGTATGTAAATCTGAACCGATTTTCATGAAACTTAGCGCATATTATTATAGATTATTCAGTACGCTATGCCAAATTTCGTGCAAATCGAAAGATATATAGGGACTTTGGTGCCCCATTCACTTTAAATCGAACGAAAATATATATGGGAGCTATATATAAATCTGACCCGATTTTCTTACTTCTGACTTAGCACACATAATCCTAGACTTAATTCAATACACTATGCAAAATTTCGCGCAAATCGAAAAATATATATGGACTTTGGTGCACCATTTACCTTAAATCAAACGAAACTATATACGGGAGCTATATCTAAATCTGAACCGATTTTCTTCAATTTCATCTACAGACGACGGACGGACATGCATAAATTCTATGCAAAAGTGATTCTCAAAAGGAACCATGTGTCTATCTCGTTTTCTTATGAACAAAGACATGATATCCTGTACCACAGTGTGGTGAAGGGTATAAATATCCACATCTGTTTGTAGACCTTTTTCAAATATCCACGCCTTTTGAAGAGCATTTGAAAAAAATATTTTTAAACCCGTGAGCGGAAGAGTATTGTCGGACGGGACCGATCATACGATACCCTACACAACTACCACGGAACTGTAACTTTATGCGGATTCCGAGCCTAGGAAATATATCGATATAGTTTAACCGTCTTGCCCGATGAGAGGTCAACTGCACCTCTTCCTTACACTGACTTATTATCCGAATATTACTAATATTCAGTACAGTCTTTCTAATTACTTGCCCATATTCCCTTCACCGCGGGTTGTGTTGTGATGTTCGGCTTATAATTGTGGCCTATAGATCGAATCGCAAAAACATACAAAAAAATAAAGTTTTTGATCCACTTCATTCCAAAACTGTTATCTGAACATCAACGAAAATTATGGAACATTTCTATGCGATCAGCTCTATATTTCCGCCCTCCAGTGTGGTAATGGTTTACTAAATAATATCGAGTACATACGACAATATAATTGGTATCAATGTAAAGGTCAACTACTCCTCTTGGATATTAATCGATCTTTCCCAAAACAATAGAGGTCTTCATTGGGCAGAACCCATCCTACATGCAAAATTTGCTTGTGTTTACAAATTATAATTGACAGACGGACGTACGCACACACATGTCTAGATCGACTCAGCTAGTCGAGATAAGACGATTGGTATACTTGAAGCTGGATCTAGGACCAATATTTCGCAGCGTAACTCTTGGGGCTGCACAAAGCTATAATATCCTGAAAACATAGTTGTGTAAGGTATAAAAATCCCCGCCTTTAATAGTCACTTGAAAAAATATTTTTAAAAAATCCACACCTTTGTGGGATACTTAAAAAATAATTATTGAAATCCATGCATATATGGGGTACTTGGAAAGACTATTTTTAACAAATCCACGCATAGATGGGTACCTGAAAAACATTTTTTAACAGTTGCAAGCCTATATGATGTATGGGTTACTTGGAAAATATATTTTTAAAAAAATTTTTGTGTAGTTGTAAAAATATATTTAATTATACATCTAGCATTCTCGTCCTTTGCAAAAGTGTAGGGTATTCAGCTAGCCAGATTTTACTGAAGGGGGGGAAAGAAAAATGCCACCGTATAGTATTTAAATTGTTGTCCAGTATGTTTTAGTTTTTTGTTGTTTTGTTTTTGTCTGCTTTTCTGTTTTTATTTCATCATCATTTATATTCATATTAATACATAAACAATATGAAAACCAACAACAACAGCAGCAAAAAACAACAACAGATAATATAAATATTAACATTGAAATTAATGACTCTTTTATGGTTTATTAAATTTATATAAATATTATTGACAACTGACTATCTAGAGAAAACAAAAAAACAACAACAAAAACAAGAATGGATGCGATATACAAGTAGCTAAACAAATAATGCGACAGACAGACATATGGAGTGACTAGTTAACCAGCTAGATTAATTGTCGGCGACTTATTGAGAATCGTAAGAATGAAAAACAATAATAAATAAAACAATAAAAAATAAAAAAAATCATTATGAAAAAACCGACCAGACTTAGTCAGACCTCATCAGCCGAGATGAGCCATTCAATATCATTGGCATCGATTACCCAGATAAACGCCGTTTTATTTTATGGCTTTACAAAAAGTGGTCGCATCACAACAAAGGCGACAGAGGAACAAAAAATACTGCTTTAATATTATTGTGATGACACCGAAGAGGGGATATGCTGACATATCCCCCTTGTCGTAGGAAGGCTTTAATATGGGCCGAATTTCCAATGAAGTGTGAAGAACTTGTTCTAAGGGATTTTTGAGAATGGAGTGGGGTAAATATTGAGACTTCAAAATTTGGTATTCTTATTCCCGACCCTTGATCTATGTATTAAGGTTTCACTTTTTCCATTAATATATATGGTGGCTATCCAAATATCCATATAAATAGCACCCCTTTTCCTTCTCTTATAAACACATCCTTGAATATATATTTTCTCACGAAATTGAGATACATTTTCCCACGAAATTGAGATATTTGGAACTACTAATTCCAAATTATTCAATATTTTGACTGTTAGATTTCTTTTTATGCTGTGAGTCCCTTCTGAAATTACCATCGATTTTTTTCTGTCTCTCTTTTTGAATATTTTCTCAATATTCCAAATTCGTGGAGATTCCACAAAGATTACAAACCTATTCCGACTAAAAAATTCCGACCTCAAAATGATTGACACTTTAGCTATGCAAAGTTTTTTTTTTTTATTTTTATATTTTTTTATTTTGTTGATAACATCATTGGAATCTATCGATGATTCATAGCCCATCAGCCAATAATCGACTCATCGAAGAACATTAACAACAGCAACAACTACAAACAACTTTTAAAAACAAGTTGTAGAGTTTTTTTTTCTGTTTCTGCTATTTTTAAAGAGAAGAAGACGATATAGAAAAAAAGGGAAAACAAGTTCAATGGCATTGTAGAACGCAGCATGAGTTTATCAAACAAAGAAGGGGAAATTCCAAAGTTTGAAACAAAAAAAAAATTACGGGGAACTCAAACATTCAATGAAAATATATATTTAAAATATGTATTTGGTTGCTTGAAAACTTATTCCGTAAACAATCAGGTGCGACTAGACAACCAGTAAAATATTCTGTAATGACACATTTTTTCAGGAACAAAAAAATAAGATTTCCGTGCTTTATTTTCGAAAAAAAATATGTTTTATAAATCCACGGTCTGAATGTCTTATTTTTATTAATAAATCCTAGCCTTGATGGCCTTAACAAAATTTTTTAAATATCCTCGCCTTGATATTCTTACCATTTTTTTTTATAATTTCAATGTTTGATAATCTTATTTTTATACCCTACACAACAAGGTTGTCAGGGTCCAGCCCCAATAGTTTGTAACGCCGCGAAATATTGGTACTAGATCCACCTTTAAGTATATCGATCGTCATATCTCGACTAGCTAAGTCGATCTTGACATGTGTGTCCGTCCGTCTGTCCATTATAATTGGTAATATTCACGAAATTTTGCATGAAGGATGGGTTCTGGCCAATGAACACCCCTATTGTTTTTGGTAAAGATTGGATAATATTTAGGGGATGAGATGGACCAAACACATAATTGTTGTCGGGTTTTCTGGTCGCTCCAGAGGCCGCATTATGACCCAAACGTCACGAATTTTTACATGGAGAAGGGGATCTGGTCATAGAATAAGCATGCCTATTTTCATAAAGATCGGTCATTATTTAGCGGGTCAAATGGACCCTGACTTTTGTGTAAAAAATTACAAAATTTGTATTCTGGGGCGTATATATTTACTCCTGAAGGACATAGACCCGAGACATTGATAGTATATTTAAGAGGAGTGGTTGATCTTGGTACCAATTATATTGTCGTATGTATTCCGATGTGTTAGTTACACTTAAATATTTGCAGGTGCTTACGTATTCATATATTATTTAGAAAATATAGCGCTGATCGCTTTGAAATTTTTCATGAAGATCCAGGAATGCTCAAGGATAACGCCTGTAATTTTCGGTGATGATCAGATAATAATTTAGGGATGAAGTGAACCGAAAACTTAATTTTTTGTTTTTTTTTTCGAATCGAAATTATAAACCAAACATCACAAACCAACCCACGGTGAAGGGAATATGGACAAGTAATTAGAAGCACTGAACAGAATATAAGTAATATTCGGAAAATATGTCAGTGTAAGGAAGAGGTGCTGTTGACCTCTAATTGAGCAAGATGGTGTAACTATCACGAAGTATTGCCCAGACTCGAAGTAAAAATCCGCAGAAAGTAGGGTATCGTATGGTCGGTCCCGTCCGACTATACTACTCCGCTCACTGTTTTTTTTATAAATCCACGCCTTGATGGTGTAACAGAATATAAAAATATCCTTTAAAAAATCTACGTCTTAATGGGCTTTTAAAAAATATTCTTTAAAAAAATCTACGCCTTAATGGGCTTTGAAAAAATATTCTTTAAAAAATCTACGCCTTAATGGGCTTTGAAAAAATATTCTTTAAAAAATCTACGCCTTAATGGGCTTTGAAAAAATATTCTTTAAAAAAATCTACGCCTTAATGGGCTTTGAAAAAATATTCTTTAAAAAATCTACGCCTTAATGGGCTTTGAAAAAATATTCTTTAAAAAAATCTACGCCTTAATGGGCTTTGAAAAAATATTCTTTAAAAAATCTACGCCTTAATGGGCTTTGAAAAAAATATTCTTTAAAAAATCTACGCCTTAATGGGCTTTGAAAAAATATTCTTTAAAAAATCTACGCCTTAATGGGCTTTGAAAAAAATATTCTTTAAAAAATCTACGCCTTAATGGAGCCTTGGCTTGAAAAAATATTCTTTAAAAATTTACGCCTTGTTTTGATGCTTTGAAAAAATATTCTTTAAAAAATCTACGCCTTAATGGAGCCTTGGCTTGAAGAAATATTCTTTAAAAAATCTACGCCTTAATGGAGCCTTGGCTTGAAGAAATATTCTTTAAAAAATCTACGCCTTAATGGAGCCTTGGCTTGAAGAAATATTCTTTAAAAAATCTACGCCTTAATGCTTTGAAAAAATATCCTTTAACAAATCTACGCCTTAATGGGCTTTGAAAAAATATTCTTTAAAAAATCTACGCCTTAATGGGTTTTGAAAAAATATTCTTTAAAAAATCTACGCCTTGGGCTTTAAAAAGATAATCTTTAACAAACCTAGCCTTGATAGTCTTGAAAAAAAAATCTTTAAAAAATCTACGTCTTGATGGCCTTTGAAAAAATATTCTTTAAAAAATCTACGCCTTAATGGGCTTTGAAAAAATATTCTTTAAAAAATCTACGCCTTAATGGGCTTTGAAAAAATATTCTTTAAAAAATCTACGCCTTAATGGGCTTTGAAAAAATATTCTTTAAAAAATCTACGCCTTAATGGGCTTTGAAAAAATATTCTTTGAAAAAAACTACGCCTTAATGGGCTTTGAAAAAATATTCTTTAAAAAAATCTACGCCTTAATGGGCTTTGAAAAAATATTCTTTAAAAAAATCTACGCCTTAATGGGCTTTGAAAAAATATTCTTTAAAAAATCTACGCTTTAATGGGCTTTGAAAAAAATATTCTTTAAAAAATCTACGCCTTAATGGGCTTTGAAAAAAATATTCTTTAAAAAATCTACGCCTTAATGGGCTTTGAAAAAAATATTCTTTAAAAAATCTACGCCTTAATGGGCTTTGAAAAAAATATTCTTTAAAAAATCTACGCCTTAATGGGCTTTGAAAAAAATATTCTTTAAAAAATCTACGCCTTAATGGGCTTTGAAAAAAATATTCTTTAAAAAATCTACGCCTTAATGGGCTTTGAAAAAAATATTCTTTAAAAAATCTACGCCTTAATGGGCTTTGAAAAAAATATTCTTTAAAAAATCTACGCCTTAATGGGCTTTGAAAAAATATCCTTTAGAAAATCTACGCCTTAATGGGCTTTGAAAAAAATATTCTTTAAAAAATCTACGCCTTAATGGGCTTTGAAAAAATATTCTTTAAAAAATCTACGCCTTAATGGGTTTTGAAAAAATATTCTTTAAAAAATCTACGCCTCAATGGGCTTTAAAAAGATAATCTTTAACAAACCTACGCCTTGATAGTCTTTGAAAAAAAAATCTTTAAAAAATCTACGTCTTGATGGCCTTTGAAAAAATATTCTTTAAAAAATCTACGCCTTAATGGGCTTTGAAAAAATATTCTTTAAAAAATCTACGCCTTAATGGGCTTTGAAAAAATATTCTTTAAAAAATCTACGCCTTAATGGGCTTTGAAAAAATATTCTTTAAAAAATCTACGCCTTAATGGGCCTTGGCTTGAAAAAATATTCTTTAAAAAAATCTACGCCTTAATGGGCTTTGAAAAAATATTCTTTAAAAAATCTACGCCTTAATGGGCTTTGAAAAAATATTCTTTAAAAAATCTACGCCTTAATGGGCTTTGAAAAAATATTCTTTAAAAAATCTACGCCTTAATGGGCTTTGAAAAAATATTCTTTAAAAAATCTACGCCTTAATGGGCTTTGAAAAAATATTCTTTAAAAAATCTACGCCTTAATGGGCTTTGAAAAAATATTCTTTAAAAAATCTACGCCTTAATGGGCTTTGAAAAAATATTCTTTAAAAAATCTATGCCTTGGTTGTATCCTTGAAAAAATATTCTTTAAAAAATATACGCTCTGGTTGAACCTGGAAAAAATATTCTTGAAACAAATATTTTTTAAGTATCTAGGCCTTCATTGGTCCCTAGATAAAATATTTTTGGAAAATCCAATCCGGCTCTAGAAGAATTTTGCATTGAGCCCTAGAAAAAAAATATTTTTTTTTTTTAAATTCACGCCTTCACTTCGCCATAAAAAGCTAACTTCGCACCTACAATGGTCCTTAAAAAAATGTCTTTTTAATCCACGCAATCGTTAGGGTTCTGGAAAAAGCTTAAAAAAATTAAAATCTACGTCTTGATGGTCTTAGAAAATAATTTGCTAAAAAATACATTCCCTTATTGGTTTCTTGAAAACATTGCTTATAACAAATTCTCGCCTGTTTTGGGTAATCGAAGAAATAGTTTTTATAAATCCACAATATGTTTTTTTAAATACAACCATTGATTGTCTCCAAATATTTGTTTATTTATTTATAATAGAAGGAGTGGAGACTTCAAGAATGGAGTTGAGTTTTGAGGGTCTTTGCAAAAATATTTTTCTTTAAATCCACCCCTGAAAAAATATATATTTTTAAATTTTTGAAAAAAATTTAAATTCCACTCATACAGTCTTTAAAAAATCCACGTCCATTTTGTGGTCATTTGGGTGCTTTCAAAAACGTGTGATTTGCCAATATTTATTTTTTATTGAATTATATTGTTTATTGTGTATTAATTGTCCTTTCCCAACCGCTATTGTCCTATATTAAAAAAAATAAACCAAATA
Organism: Musca vetustissima; assembly: GCF_032173495.1. Classification (NCBI taxonomy): domain Eukaryota; kingdom Metazoa; phylum Arthropoda; class Insecta; order Diptera; family Muscidae; genus Musca; species Musca vetustissima. The sequence goes on from NW_026886938.1 coordinate 22,584, forward strand.
TATCATAAATTATTTCATCAACATTTTGTTTGTTTTTGTTTTTTCAAACAATTGAAAGTTCAAACAAAAATATTTCGAATTCCAATGGAAAATGCTATGCAACTTTGCTTTTATTAACGTATTGCCTTTTGTCATTCACAAAAACCCCTAAATTCCATTTTAAATCCACATTAATTATGCAAAACAGAACAATAATAACAATAACAATTAACTAAAATATAACACAATAAAAAATATACAAAAAAAGTAAAAACAACAAATTGTAAACTAATAACAATAATTTATAAAGGCAAAACAAATCTGCAGGCGGTTAGAAAACAAAAAATTTGAAAAAAAAGTTTGTGGCTCATTGGATTTTGTTAAATGCCACAACACTGGAGAGGGTCGAAACAGTTCGTACTTATTTTTTATATATTTATATTTTTTAAAATACCATTTACTTCCAATAAAATATTTTACAAATCGGTATCGTATTTGAAATAAAGATTTAATACAAAATGTGGGCGTGATACCAAAATGTATCACCTCCGTCCGTAAACTTCCTCCCTACTCTGTAGAATCATATAAAATTCTTCAAATTTAATATCTGTTAATAAACAAATGTTCTCTCCCCCATTCTCTCTTCCTCTTTTTTCACAGAAAAAAAATCATCATTAACATAAAAACGATTTAACAAAAATTCCTATAGTTCTTAGCATATTTAATGTGATTAGTTGTTAATATTAATTAATAACAACATAAACATTAATAGTCTAATGTATTTAATGTTAATCCGGCATTAGGTATGGCTGTAGATTTTTTTTGGATTTTTATTGTGAATGGTTTTGTCATGTACTGGTTGAAAATCCAATAAAAATATATATAACCAGTGATGAAAAATAAAACTGATTAAAAAATACATTTTAATTTTTTTTATAAGGTGTGAATTTTTTTTTAATTTTTTCCAGAGTCCAACTAAGGCGGGGATTTTTTAAGGAATATTTTTTCAAGAGTCCAACTAAGGCGTGGATTTTTTAAAGAATATTTTTTCAAGAGTCCAACTAAGTCGTGGGGTTGGCGTAGGGGATAATAAATATCAAACAACGGCTCCGATTGGCTTTAACATGGCGAAGTCCAGGTTTATCTTGGTCCCTCTTTCATCTCAATTGTTGACACTGACCTCCCCATGGTGCCACCTGGGGTAGCTATTTTCATCACCCGATGAAATTGTGAGCTAATATGTGCCGCGAGTTCACCCATAAGAACTATAAAAAATGGGTTGATGTGTCGGGTTAGTTGCCCACACTCGGAAAACCAAACGCATCTAATGTTGACGACTCCCCGCAAACGTATAAAGGACTACGATCTGCGAATCTGCACTTGGAATGTGTGTACGTTGTACAGAACAGGCGCAGTGTTCGCTTTGGCGGATGTACTCAAGAAGTACAAAGCCTACATTATTGCCTTACAGGAAATGCGATGGAAAGGGACTGGGGTAAGTAAATCAGATGATTACACCCTGTGTTATAGCTACCATGAAACGAGGCTTTAATTTGGCTGCAGATTTATGGTTAACAGGAGAATAAAAGACCTCGTCTCCAGATTCATTCCAGTAGATGAGCGAATTGCTATAATCCGTATAAAAGCGAAGTTCTTCTACATCAGTCTCATTTGCGTCCATGCTCCGACCGAAGACAAAGATGAACAGACCAAAGACATATTTTACGAGCGCCTAGAAACAGCATATGACCGTTGCCCTGGCCATGACATTAAAATTCTGCTACGAGATTTTAATGCAAAAATCGAAAGGGAAAATATTTTTGGCCTCACCGTCGGAAAATTCAGCCTCCATGAAGAAACATCCGACAACGGCATGAGGTGGATTGACTTCGCGGCATCAAAAACATGGCAGTTAGCAGCACCAGATTCAAGCATCCCGATATACACAAGGCCGCTTGGATTTCTCCAGATCGAACAACGAGAAATCAAATCGATCATGTTGTGATAGACGGAAAGCATTCACCCAGTGTTTTAGACGTCCGATCGATCCGAAGAGCGAATATCGATTAGGGCCATTACGTTGTGGCAGCCAAGGTACGCACCCGTCTTAATGTAGCAGCAAAGGTGCGATCTAACACAACACGGAAACTCGATGTCGAAAAGCTGCAAACACAACATATAGCAGAAGCCTACTCCGCTCAACTTACCCAACTGCTTGACGAAAGCACCCCTTGTCCCGATAATAATATCGAGGCACAGTGGCAGAGAATTGCCCACTCCCTACAAACTGCAGCAAAAGCAACACTTGGGTACCAAAGACCACCATCAAGAAATCCGTGGTACGATCAGGAATGTCGTAATACTACTGATATGAAAAAAGCAGCGTATAGGGCAACCCTGCGGACAGTAGCAACACGTAATGCGATGGAGAACTATGGGGAGAAAAGGAGAGAGGAGAAACGTATTTCCCAAAAAAAGAAGAAAGAACAAGAAAAAAGTGGGCGTGAGCAAATCGAGATTTACAGGAGTCAGAATGAAGTCCGAAAATTCTACCAACGGGTAAAACACCAAACCGAAGGCTTTGGTGCAGGCACATTCTCCTGTAGAGATGAAGAAGAAAACCTGGTGACAGATACAGACAGCTTGCTGAGGATCTGGAAGGAGCATTTTGAAAAACTTCTGGTATCAAATAGTAGCGGTGAAGAGGATACCCCAGAACCAATGATAGCGGTATAGAATGTATACCACCTAGCCAAGATAAAGTCAGAATAGCAATAAATCGGCTATAGAGTAGTATAAAGCAGCAGGTGCCGATGGGTTACAAGCCGAACTATTCATGACTGTTGGTCAGATGCTGGTAAGGAGTATGCACCAGCTGATTAGTACAATTTGGCTAGAAGAATGCATGCCCACTGACTGGAACCTCAGCATCCTGTGTCCCGTGCACAAAAAAGGAGACAAGACGATATGTGCCAACTATAAAGCTGATGGTATCAACGCGCAAGACGTCCAATATACTCGGGCCAACTGTGGGACTTGAGAACTACAGCTTCGAGGTAGTCAAAGATTTTATATACCTTGGTACCGCCATAAACAAAACGAATGGCATCAGTTTTAAAATTCGGAGAAGTATAGTGATGGCCAATAGATGCTACTATGGTCTGAGGAAGCCAATAAAAGCAGGGCCACCTCCCGCCAGACCAAACTCACACTCTACAAAACGCTGATACTACCCGTGCTGTTATATGGATCTGAAGCATGGGTACTTACACAAGCAGATGAGACAGCTCTTGGAATGTTTGAGAGAAAAATTCTCCGAAAGATCTATGGGCCGATTTGTTTTGACGGTGAATATCGCCGTCGAATGAACCATGAGTTGTACCAGCTATTCTCGGACATCGACATTGTTAGACTACGTTGACTACGCGACTACGTTGGCTAGGCCATGCTGTGAGAATGGATGAAGATGTCCCAGCCCATAAGGCATATAAAAGCGAACCAGCTGATGATTCACGCAGAAGGGAAGGCCACGAATATGATGAAAATATCAAGTGGAAGACAACATTGCCGAATACGATCTTTCTAACTGGAAAAACTGCACAAAAGACCGACGCGCCTGGAAATCTTTTTAAAGCTCGGCTTATGAAACGACAGTTCTGCCACAAGCCAGCTAAGTAAAGTAAGTAAGTAACTTAGGCGTGGATTTTTTAAAGAATATTTTTTTCAAGGGTCCAACAATAAATTATGGAAATACATTATAGGCCCCAATCTGAACCCTCGCAGTCATGTTCATTATTAATTATTACTTGTATTTAACAAATTTTAATCCGATTTAAATGTCCCCCAAAACGTACATTAGTGTCTGGGTACACTATCTGAGTAACATCATATTGACAAATTATCTTTTCTTGGAATTAAATATCTTCGACCATTCGACTAATTGATTTTAAATTTTGTTGTTGTTGTATTTTTATCTCCACCTGTTTTTTCTTCTTCTTTAAAATGTTATTAAGTAATTAAAAACAAATACTTTGTCTCCAATGTTTCCTCAGGTATTTAAATAGCCTGTAGAAACCCCCTACCTCTCCCAATTCCAAAATCGTGCTAATAAATTATTCAAATACATGATAACGTTCGTTTTCGGGGTGATGAGAGCGATTTGAAACACCCCGAAATTGATTTATGAATTTACATAATTTACGTTACGTTTTTTGTTGTTGTTGTCTTTTTTCTTTAACGGTTAAGCGTTACGCAGCTTCTGTTTAGTAATGTGAGTGTGCGTTTGAGGCTTATAGAAGGGGGTAAAGATGGGAATTAAATGCCCACAAAATATCTTAAGAAAAATTTAAAAAAAAAACCTGTCTCAATCGACGTATGTCTTTCAGAGACGACGCACAGTGGGTTAGAATACCCTGTTTTCTTGGATTAATTAAAAAATAAAATTTTAAGTATCGTTAAAAATTTTTGCACACGGTTAAAGTATATAAAATTCTACATCACTTGTCGTTAAAATAAATGTCAAAAGTGGTCTGGTGTTTTTGTAGTGAAACTTCAAAGTCAAACTTCATAGAAATTTTTGTGCCAAAAAAGGCTGAAAAAAGTGAAAACGTTCCCGTTGAAAAATTTATTTATTTTAAAAAGTATTGTAAAAGTTAAACATTTTTCAATGGAACCATGAAGTTTAGGTTATTTTGCAAATACTTCGTTAACATTTTAGTATCAAATTGTGTTTGGAAGTGATTTAGATGTAGTTATTTATATTGAAAATGCCAAAAAAATTAATATTTTTATATATTAAATGGATAAATAGTTATTATTCGTCCACATTCGTTTCATAATTTTTGGTTTATATTAAAGAGGACATAAATCTGTGTCATATTGCAAAATTTTACGCTGCCCTTTTGTGCCTTTTAGAAGCTATGCATTGTTTAATCCAAGTGTTGCAGCAGTCAAATTAGCTAAAAGTCACATTGATCTCGTGACTGGTGCTGTTGTTGAGTGTTGTGTTTTCTTGTTTTTCATGTTATTTTTTCTAATTATTTTATTGTTGTTATTTTAGTTTCTTTTAATAATATCTTTGTTACAATAATATTTTGTTTTTGTTTATTTTAATAATATTCTTTTTTTGACAAATAGTGATTGTGTTGTGCAGCTTCAAGTAATCGGGTAAAAGGGTTTTTTATTAGCTTTTTTTATAGATACAAGTTCGAACATTGTTTTTTATAATCGTCGTAGCTTATGATGAATTCGAGCGCACAAACAATGAATGACAAGATGAAATTTTTAGCTAAAGAAATCAAAAAAAGGCACCAAAACGCTAAAAAAATCTGCCGAAATAACAAAAATAGATGTTAATTTAATTAAAAATGCACGTGTCGGTTATAGTTGTAACCAGTGGCCATGAGATTAATAATAAAACATTTCAAATATATGCACACAATACAGGACGACTTTTTGTTGAAACGTATCCTTGGAATAATATGCCTACCACTTTGCACAAGTTTTTTATTCACGGACCCGAAATTTGTCAAATGCCCTTTTACATAGCAATTATCAGAAGTTGGTGATGCTGCGTACAGAGATGGCCCGTCAGAAACAGTGACGTGAATGACATACAATTCCGACGTATAATACATACGTCAGAAACGTCGGAAACCCACTCAAATATATTATGTTTTTGATAAAATAGCTATTTACATTTATCGATTTGGAAATAGCGTATGCTTTACTCAAAACCATATCGAATTTCAAAAATTTTTTCTTAAAAAAGTTAAGAATTTGTTATCAGTTCTAGTAAAGAATAGCCAGATATACAGTAAAAATAATATATGTTCTTGAAAATTACTGTATATGGTGATAATATTGAAACAAATGACGTTTACTACATTTTATACAGGTATATGACGTTTTCGACGTTTACACTTTTTTGACAGTCGAAAGACTGAAAATTCGTCATACGGACCATCCCTTGCTGCAGATGATGATGATGTGGATGATTAACTTTAAGATGTATAAAATTCAATGTTTAAGTTATCATATTGTATTCCTTGCACTATATACCTACACTGATATGTGGCATTACTTAATAAAATTATACTCAAATATACTTAGAAAACATTAAAATATGTTAAAATTTAATGGTATTTACTGAAAAATAAAGAAAAATTATTCTAACATAGCTTCCCTGATTTGATCCAAGAAAACATGGTACTCTAACCCACTGTGCGACGTCATCAAATGCACACCATCCATCCATTCATCGATCGATCGGTTGGCATGTGGCATTGCCAGTAGCAGCGACATCGTCGCCATTATCGTTAGCGCAGCATTAGTGATGTTATTAGCCAGCTGTTTTCTTTGGCTTTTAAAGTTGTGAACAGCCGATAAGGCTTGAAGCCGTGACGCATTTCTTGTAGCCAGGGTTTTTTATGTTTTTAAACACCAAATAAATAACTTGAATTTTTCTTTGAAAGCCGTACTAAATTATAGCCATGGACAAATATGACGAAAATAGTTTGGAAGAAGATGACTTAATCGGAATGATGAATCATTATAAGCATGGAGTTTTTTACATTTTTTAAAAAGAGAATCAATAGGATCCACCTCAACAGAGGTGGATTTTTTAAAAAATATTTTTTTCAAAGGCCACTATAGGCGTGGATTCTATGAAGCTGGTGCATGCCAAAATAGGCGTGGATTTTTTTAAGGCGTGGTTTTTTAAAGAATATTTTTTTAAGCATCCACAATAGGCGTGGATTTTTTCAAGCATCCACAATAGGATTTTTTAAAGAATATTTTTTTCAAGTACCCAACATTTGCGTGGATTTTATAAAGAATAATTTTTCAAGCATCCAAATTAGGCGAGGATTTTATAAAGAATATTTTTTCAAGTACCCAACATAGGCGTGGATTTTATTAAGAAATTTCTTAAGACCAATAGGCGTGGATTTTATTAAGACGATTTGTTCAACAATCCCAAATAGGCGTGGATTTTATTAAGAATATTTTTTCAAACATTCAAAATAGGCGTGGATTTTATAAAGAATATTTTTTCAACCATCCTAAATAGGCGTGGATTTTTTAAAGAATATTTTTTCAAGGGCCATCAATAGGCGTGGATTTTTTAAAGAATATTTTTTCAAGGGCCATCAATAGGCGTGGATTTTTTAAAGAATATTTTTTCAGGGGCCATCAATAGGCGTGGATTTTTTAAAGAATATTTTTTTCAAGGGCCATCAATAGGCGTGGATTTTTTAAAGAATATTTTTTCAAGGGCCATCAATAGGCGTGGATTTTTTAAAGAATATTTTTTCAAGGGCCATCAATAGGCGTGGATTTTTAAAGAATATTTTTTCAAGGGCCGGTAGAGGCGTGGCATTTTTAAAGAATATTTTTTTCAAGTATACAAAATAGGCGTGGATTTTTTAAAGAATATTTTTCCAAGCATCCAAAATAGGCGTGGATTTTATAAAGAATATTTTTTTTTCAAGTATACAAAATAGGCGTGGATTTTATAAAGAATATATTTTTTTCAAGTATACAAAAAAAGGCGTGGATTTTATAAAGAATATATTTTTTTCAAGTATACAAAATAGGCGTGGATTTTATAAAGAATATATTTTTTTCAAGTATACAAAATAGGCGTGGATTTTATAAAGAATATATTTTTTTCAAGTATACAAAATAGGCGTGGATTTTATAAAGAATATATTTTTTTCAAATATACAAAATAGGCGTGGATTTTATAAAGAATATATTTTTTTCAAGTATACAAAATAGGCGTGGATTTTATAAAGAATATATTTTTTTCAAGTATACAAAATAGGCGTGGATTTTATAAAGAATATATTTTTTTCAAGTATACAAAATAGGCGTGGATTTTATAAAGAATATATTTTTTTCAAATATACAAAATAGGCGTGGATTCTTTAAATAAATCCACGCCTCTTATAGCCCTGGAAAAATATTCCGATCATAATCAATCAAAATTTTTTTTTAAAAAAATCCACGCCTCTTATAGCCCTTGAAAAATATTCCGATCATAAAATCAATCAAAAATATTCTTTAAAAAATCTATGCCTCTTATAGGCCATGAAAAATATTCTTAAAAAAATCTATGCCTCTTATAGGCCATGAAAAATATTCTTTAACAATCTACGCCTCTATAGGCCTTGAAAAATATTCTTTAAACAATCTACGTCTCTTATAGGCCTTGAAAAATATTCCTTAAGAAAACTGTGCCTCTTAAGAAATCTGCGCCTCTTATAGGCCATGAAAAATATTCTTTAAAAAATCTACGCCTCTTATAGGCCATGAAAAATATTCTTTAAAAGATCTACGCCTCTTATAGGCCTTGAAAAATATTCCTTAAGAAATCTGCGCCTCTTATAGGCCTTGAAAAATATTCTTTAAAAAATCTAAGCCTCTTATAGGCCATGAAAAATATTCTTTAAAAAATCCACGCCTCTTATAGGCCATGAACAAAATATTCGTTTAAAAAATCCACGCCTAGTTTTCTTACATACCCGAATGACCAAATTCCTAAGACACACCTGTGTTGACTTTATGACCCACTCTTTGGCATTTTTATGACTCTTAAATGGTCTCACCTCCCCCCATTAGAAGAAATTTAAGTTCATTGTACTCCCAAAAGTTTTATTTATGCATATTTCGATCATAAAATCAATCAATTTCTGTCGTCCAGTGTAGCTGCTAATTAGCACCTCTTCCGATTATAAACAAATGGATTTTTTGGATATCGTCTAGTTTAACAAGGTGGCTGGTTCGGCGCTCGAAATAGCTGAATGAGCGGCTGACTGGCAGGTTAGCAAGCAGATTGGTGGGTCTGCACTTTGTTTGGTTCAACAATTTTTTTTTGTGGTTTTGAAGACGATTTTGTTTAAATAAAAAAATAACAGAAAAACCAAAACAAATTCCAAAAATACACACATCAAAAAAATATGAAGGAGATGTAGACAGATGGAAACCGGATTTGTTCGAAAAAAGAAACAGCAACAAATTGAAAAAATGCATAAAATAACACCGAAAAAATGAGGCTACACCACAAATCTCTCACAATATTTTTGTTTATTTTGAAATAAACATAAAACATATAAAGATTTGAATTATGGTTTAGTAAATATAAAATGGCAAATGCATAATTTCAGAAAATTGTGAAATAATAAACATACATAAATTTTATTTAAAAAAAATGTTCTCATGAAAACTAAATTTTGGTTAAAATCTACTTGACATATTTAGGTGATTTTAGTTAAAATAAACAACAAATTAAAAAATATATATTGTTTAAATAAAGCACAAAGTATGGAGAATTCTGAGAACTTTTTGTTTTCAATTTTGTTAAGAAAGACACATCGAAGAAGACTGTGTTTGTTTAATGTTTATAAAGAAATACATTTTGTATTATTTGTTTGTTGTTTTTTGTATTATTTAATGATGCCATAATAAATGACCGCATATCTGTTTTATTTATTTATTTCTTGTTTTTTTTTTTTTTTTTTTTGCAATGCAACGACCGAAATACTTAGAAATCTATAAAATAAATATTAAGTTGTGGTCTGTTTTTTTGTTTTATGTGGAAAAATCCATATATATTTTTTTTGTATTGACGCACAATTCGAAGATGACCGGCATATTTTGTCCCGCAACTCTGCTCAATTTTGAAGACTACGATTATGTGACATGATTCACATGGTTTATAGTGAAAACGGTTGTTTTCTTAAAACAATCAGGTTTCTTTTCTTATCGAAAGATGTTTTCTTCGAAATTTAAGAATTCCAGTTCATAATTATTAATGATTTCCGAAAATTCAAGTTAATTTTGAGAAAATAAACAAGGGCTATATTGAGCATACGTACAGAAGAGACACAAATACATAAAATGGCTTCTGATAATTTTGTATGACAAATTTAAGGTTGACATTTCTAATGCACATGAAAAAAAATTATTAAAAAAAATTTAACAATTATCGAAGTTGACCGGCATGTTAGCAGTCGTAACATCGCACAGGAGCTAAAAATCGAATGTAAAACCATTCACAATTGACCACAAAAAAGCTAGATTTGGCCAAGAGGAGAGTTGCCGTGTTCCACCAGGACAACGCTAGGCCACACACATCTACAGTGGCTCACCAGAAACTTGCAAAATTTCTTTAATGATAAAAAATTGATATCTAGGGAGGATTGTGAAAATCAGTATATCCTCTAATCAATAAAGAGGATGCAAATATTGCGTATGGCCCAGATTTAGAATAAAGATTATTTAATCAAATAGAAATAAACATTCCTAGTAAGAGAGGCAATTAGTTGTAAATTAAATAAAATGGCAACAAATTTACTGTAACAAAACATGCATAAAGAATTGGTTCATATAATTACCTATGAAGAATATGTTAAAACCATTGAGCAGAGCAGTATAGTCGGACGGGGCTGACCATACAATTCCTACACAACTACCACGGAAATCGAACTTTCTGCGGATGTTTATTCCGAGCCTGGGCAATATTTCGTGATATTTGCACCCTCTTGCCCGATTAGAGGTCCTAGCTACCCTTTCTCACACTGACATATTTTCCGAATATTACGAGTATTCAGTACAGCTATTGTCCAGATTCCCTTCACCGTGGGTTGTGTTGTGATGTTCGGCTTTCATTTGTGGTATATAGATCGACTCGAAAATAACACAAAAAATTAAGTTTTCGGTCCACTTCATTCCAAAATGTATATCTGATCATCAGCGAAAATTATAGGCGTTGTCCTTGACCATAACTGGAACCTCATGGAACATTTCAAAGCGATCGGCGCTATAGTTCCGCTCTATAGAGTGATAATGGGTTACTAAATAATATATGAATACGGAGATACTTGTAAATATTTAGGTGTAACTCCCACATCCGAGCACATACAACAATATAATTAGTCTCAATTTAAAGGTCAACCACTCCTCTAGGATATAATATCAACTTCTCGGGTATATGTCCTTCAGGGGCAAATATATACGCCATAGAATACAATTTTTGTCATTTTTCACACAAAAGTCAGGGTCCATTTGACCAGCTAAATATTGACCGATCTTTCTCCAAACTGGCATGCTTATTCTTTGACCCGATCCGCTTCTCCATGCAAAAATTCGCGGTGTTTGGGCCATAATTGCGGCCTCTGGAGCGACCAGAAGAACCGACAAAAATTTAGTATTTGGTCCATTTCATCCCCTAAATATTAACCGATCTTTTCCAAAAACAATAGGGGTCTTCATTGGCCAGAACCCATCCTACATGCAAAATTTCGTGAAGATTGGTCCATAACTGTGGCCTGTATCGTGTTTACAAATTATAATGGACAGACGGACGGACGGACGGACACACATGTCTAGATCGACTCAGCTAGTCGAGATATGACGATCGGTATACTTAAAGGTGGGTCTAGGACCAATATTTCGCGGCGTTACAAACATTTGGGGCTGCACAAAGCTATAATACCCTGACAACATAGTTGTGTAGGGTATAAAAATAAAAAATATTTGAAAAATATAAAAAATATATAATTTATATCTCAACCATAAGGTGGAGATTTATTAAATTTGTCATTCCTCGAAATATTCACCGGAGACCCCATTCTCTACATCTACATTCTATGTAGATGTACGCATGTCCGTCTGTTGAAATCACGATAGAGATCGCAATATTTAAGATAGAGCTCTGAAATTTTGCGCAGACATTCCTAGTAGTCCTAGAATTTTTGACACGTTTTCCAACCGAATTGGCTGTAATCGAGCAATTTGGGATTATCATTTTGGCTTATCTCCGTACCAAAAATTATTAATATAGACATAAGTTTCAGGGTAGCGCCCATTTAACGGTACTCCTCAATACTCGGTATTATGTGGATTTTAGACAGGTTTCCAACCGAATTGACTTTGATTTTGTATTTTGGGTTATCATAGAATAACACATTTCCGTACCAAAAATTAACAACATTGACCCAAGTTTCAGGGTAGTCCCATTTTGGAAAGGGGTTCCAACCGAATTGCTGCAAGTACTTTGGTATTGTGGGTTCCCATTGTGTAGGACTTCCCTGTACCAAATATTATTAATATTGACCCAAGTTTCCCCAAGTAGCCACCATAATTTTCAAATGAAAATTCCAAAATCAACAGTTCAGCATACACAGTGGTTTTGCGATTAGTGAGCATGATAACTCCAAAACTATTAATTCAATCGGTTCCAAAATTTAACATGTTTTTTTTTTGTCCTCAAACCTAGTTCATACGATAGCTATAAACTCCCAGAAAAAACTGTCAAAATTTAGATCCGATTGGATTATTAGTTTTTGAGTTATCGTCTCCGCCATTCGTAAAACACTGTTTCGAGAAAAATGCGTTTAAAGTTTGAAAATCACTCTTGGCGTCACTTAATGCTGACCAGGGATAGTCCGTGTGACGAATTTTTATGGTTTCGACTGTTAAAAAGGTGTAAACGTCGAAAACGTCATATACCTGTATAAAATGTCATTTATTTCAATATTATCAGCATATACAGTTATTTTCAAGAATATTTATTATTTTTACATATATCTTACTATTCCTTACTAGAACTGATGTAAATTTTTAAATTTTTTTGAGAAAAAAATTTTGGAATTTTATATTAATTTGAGTAAAGCATGCGTAATTTCCAAATTGATTAATGGAAATAGCTATTTTGTCGAAAACCTAATGGATTTGGGTAGGTTTCATACGTCATTTACGTCACTGTTTCTGACCGGCCATATCTGATGCTGACACAATAAATTGGTAATATCTTCAAGAGTTCTTGAGATTTTCACTTCAAATTCCATAGAGACATTCATGAATTAGTGTAGATTCAAATTAAATCAAAATACAAAATTACATTTTTTGATTCGTACACGTAAAATGGTGCGAGGGACTATATATATAGGATATATTCCGATATATCTCATTTTTAATATCAAACATCGTAGGCAATTATGTAAGAGTGTGTCAAAATTCAGTGAAGATATTTTTCAAAGTCCAAGAACTTGAAATGGAAAGAAAAGCCTCTTCGGGTGAAAAATAGTTCATCCCAATCATACTTTGGTTATTTCTTCAAAAAATATTCTGAAAGCACTCACGCTTGTGTGATATTCTTTAAAAATATAGTTTCTTTCATACTTTTTTCTTTAAATCCGCGATTGCAGCTGGGATATTCGTTGAAAAAATATTCCTTAAAACAACCCGGTTATTTCTCCAAAAATATGAATAAACCAGTGAGCGGAGCAGTATAGTCGGACGGGGCCGACCATACGATACCCTACACAACTACCACGAACTCTAACTTTCTGAGGATGTTTATTCCGAGTCTGAGTAATATTTCGTGATATTTGCCCCCTCTTGTCCGATTAGAGGTTAACAACACCTCTTTCTTACTTTTTTCGAAAATTCAGTACAGTCCTTCTAATTACTTGTCCAGATTACCTTCCCGGTGGGTGTGTTGTGATTTTCGGATTATACTCTACTCGAAAACACACAAAAAATTATGTTTTCCGTCCATTTCATCAAAAAATTTTAATCTGATCATCACCGAAAATTGTAGGCGTTGTTCTTGACTATAACTGGAACTTCATGAAAAATTTCAAAGCCATCAGCGCGATATTTCTCCCTCTAATGTGGTAATGGGTTACTAAATAATATCTGAATACGTAAGCACCTGTAAATATTTGGCTGTAACTCCCACATCTGAGTAGATACATCACTATATTTGGTATCAATTTAAAGGCCAACCAGTCCTCTTGGATATGCTATCAAATCCTGAGGTCTACATCCTCCAGGAGTAAATATATATGCCATAGAATACAAATTTTGTCATTTTTCACACAAAAGTCAGGGTCCATTTGACCCGCTAAATATTGACCGATCTTTATCAAAACATGCACGCTTATTCTCTGGCCCGATCCCCTTCTCCATGCAAAAATTCGCGGTGTTTGGGCCATAATTGCGGCCTCTGGAGCGACCAGAAAAACCGACAAAAATTTAGTATTTGGTCCATTTCATCCCCTAAATATTAACCGATCTATTTCAAAAACAATAGGGGTCTTCATTGGCCAGAAGCCATCCTACATGCAAAATTTCGTGAAGATTGGTCCATAACTGTGGCCTGTATCGTGTTTACAAATTATAATGGACAGGCGGACGGACGGACACACATGTCTAGATCGACTCAGCTAGTGGAGATATGACGATCGGTATACTTAAAGGTGGGTCTAGGACCAATATTTCGCGGCGTTACAAACATTTGGGGCTGCACAAAGCTATAATACCCTGACAACATAGTTGGGTAGGGTATAAATATTCAAGGATATAGTTGTAGGTTTAAGATAGTCCTAGGAAAACTAATATTTAAAAAATCCACGTCTATGGCTCAGTTTGTGATAGAAAAAAAATATATTTTTAAACTACTCCTATGACTCAGTTATTCTATGAAAAATATTCGTTTAAAAATCCACGTTCAAAATATCGTTAGAAATGTATATTATTATATCTATTGCTGGAATAGGCCTCAACAAATATTCCTTTAAAATACCGCTTCGAATATTCGTTAAGAAATTCAAGCCTGTGACACTGGAAAAATATCCCGATGATATTTTTTAAACCACGCCTATAAATATGAATATCCTAAGATTTTTTGTCTTAAGGGAACCCCCCCCCCCCATTCTCGATTTTAATTTTTCAAGATTTTCAATGGGCTGGTAAATCAATACCAATGCTTGATAAGGTTTGTAACTTCACACATATATAATTGAAGATTTAAAATAGAAGAAAAATAATTTACAAAAAATGTTTGTTGTTGTTTTGTTGTTGTTTTTTGTAAGTAAAGAAAAGTCCTTATTTTTGATGGCGGGCATGATAACTCCTCACTGGAACATCGGAATCCGAAAATTCCAACGGTGTTAGAAAGAGTACATGTCTGGCTCTCGTATGAACTAGGATTATTGACTTCGCTCTAAAATTAACAAAATGGTGGACCTTTGAAAAAATATTTTTGGAAAATCGCCGATTTTTTACCAAAACCCAAGTTAAAAAATAAGGAAGATCTTCACCGATTGGCTTTATCCTAGTTCATACGAGAGCTATACACTCACAGAGAAACGTGTAAAAATTTGAAATCGAATGGGTTATTAGTTTTTGAGTTATCGTGCCCGCCATTCGCAAAAAATGTTTAGAGAAAAACGCGTTTAAAGTTTGAGAAGCCCTTCAGCCGTCACTTGATGCTGACACAATAAATCGGCTATATCTTCAAGAGTTCTTGAGATTTTCATTTGAAATTTTGTAGGGACATTCTTTAATTAGTGTAGATTCGAATTATATCAACAAAATTTTTGACCCCGAGTATGGGGGGTCCCCTTAAATCAACGCTCAAATAATCCTAGGATTTTTTTTTTTTAAATTCCCACCTCATCTGAGATAATCGGCAGACCAATATTCCTTTTAAAAGTACATGCCTTTTACTCTGATAAATATTCGTTATAAAATACATGAGTGTAGGATTATTTTGATGCAAACCTCGAAAAACTACTTAGCGAAAATGCTCTACAATATTTTCAACTATAGTCGAAAAGTTTTGTTTTATAAAATACTGAACAACAATCTAATTAACAAAAGTAGATATCTTCATAATATATGAACTCATAGTTGAAATTCTTGCACAGTGGAATGGAACAGTTCCACAGACACGTATGTACCGTACTGACAAGGCTATGGGGTTATATGCAGATTGGTTGAAAAGTCAAGTTCATTTAATAAACTACAGAAAGAAACTCGAATCAACTGTCAATTAATATTCTTCCTTATCTAAATTACAATTAATCGCAAACACTGTGCCATTAAACATAATCAAAACTCATCCAAGCATTATCTTTGGGTTTTGAGATTTTCGTTTTTTTTTTTTTTTTAATTTCGATGAGGTTCCAATGTGTGTGTGAATGTGAGTTATGTGTACGTATTTTTTACGGAGATGAATAATCCTCATTACGTTGTTGGTTGTGTTTCATTACGGTTTTGAGTTTTGATGTGTGTATTTTTAAGTTTTGTTTCGTTTTTTTCGGTTTTATGGCTGTTCTTGTTTCGACCGACTGACTGGCTGGCTGTTTGGTTGCCAGCCTAGAGCTTCGTTCAGCTGATGTTTAACAAAACTGATAGGTTTTTTTGTGTGTGTCGGTCTGACGTTTTATCTGGATTTAAACAAAACAAAAAAATGTAATTAATTTCATGTAATTAAAAATAAAACACACACGAAAAAAAAGAAACTGAGACCGACCGTGCAACAAGTGAAATTTTGTTTCATTTCGGTTTCTGCGCTACAATTTATCCATATAAACGAGGGAATTACAAATATTGTTAAGGCTACTGAGGTTTTTCGTATTCTCAGATTGAATATACTTGGTTTTTTGAAAGATTTTTTGCACAGAAAAAATAAAATGCTACAAAAAAGTATTTAATTGTTTAATTGATATAATTGTTAAGAGGTCTTTGTTGTTGTTGTTTAAATATTTGTACAATTGCAATGATATAAACACTTAATTGGTTTTTGTGAAAGGTTTCTTTGCTTGTGAATGAATGAAAATCGTGCTGGTTCAATTTTTTTTAGTTCCATTGGGATTTTCCTTAAGGTTGGGCTGGTTAATCGATTGACTAAATGTTGTTAATTGTTTTAAATTAAAGGAAGGTAGTAATTCTTAAAAAATGAAACAATGCATTTTTTGAAGGTTTACAGTGGCTGAAGCCAGAAAACAAATTTAATTGCAGGAAAATATTAAGATAAAAATACAAAGTCCTGCACAAGGACATTTAAAGAATATTAAACTGCACTAAAATGTCAGTTTTTGGAGTTTTGGAATATCTGCATTTACGATCTAAAGTTGTTGAAATATTTCCTCAGAGAAAATAGTCTAAGTATGTATTGACTTCTTTCAAAAAGATCCATGCCTATTTTGTTTACTTGAAAAAATATTCTTTAAAAAAATCCACACCTATGTTGGCTACTTGAAAAAATATTGTTTAAAAAAATCCACCCCTATTTTAGCTACTTGAAAAAATATTCTTTAAAAAATCCACGCCTCTTTTAGCTACTTGAAAAAATATTCTTTAAAAACTCCACGCCTATTTGTCAGCTAGAAAAAATATTGTTTAAAAAATCTTCGCCTATTTTGGCTACGTGAAAAAATATTGTTAAAAAACATCCACGCCTATTTGTCAGCTAGAAAAAATATTGTTTAAAAAATCCACGCCTACTTTGGCTACTTGAAAAAATATTGTTTAAAAAAATCCACGTCTATTTGTCAGCTAGAAAAAATATTGTTTAAAAAATCCACACCTATTTCGGCTGCTTGAAAAAATATTATTTAAAAAATCCACGCCTGGCTTGGGAACTTAAAAAATATTCCTTAAAAAATCCACGCCTGTCTTGGGAACTTAAAAAAAAATCCACGCCTGCCTTGGGAACTTAAAAAAATATTCTTTAAAAAATCCACGCCTGTCTTGGGAACTTAAAGAAATATTCTTTAAAAAATCCAAGCCTGTTTTGCGAACTTAAAGAAATATTCTTTAAAAAATCCACGCCTGTCTTGGGAACTTAAAGAAATATTCTTTAAAAAATCCACGCCTGTCTTGGGAACTTAAAAAAATATTCTTTAAAAAATCCACGCCTGTCTTGGGAACTTAAAAAAATATTCTTTAAAAAATCCACGCCTGTCTTGGAACTTAAAAAATATTCTTTAAAAAATCCACGCCTGTCTTGGGAACTTAAAAAATATTCTTTAAAAAATCCACGCCTGTCTTGGGAACTTGAAAAATAATCTTTAAAAATGGAGGCCTATTTTGGGCGCTTGGAACAATATTCGTTAAGAAAATCCAAGCCTATATTTGAGCTGAAAAAAGTACTTTAAAAAATCACCTTTTCCGACCGATGTGTTTTTGTAATGCTTGGTGATGCCTTACTAATATAATTCAAATCAATTCCAATAAATTTTTTATTTTCTTTGTTAATAATTACTCATAATTTGTTGGCTTATTTCCGCTGTACATTTTTTCATTACTTTTTTAATTTAATTTATTTTTTTTTTTGTTTTTTTTTTTAATATTACTTTTATTAACAGCTCAAGGGAATGATGATGGTTTGCACGACTATAAATGTCTTCAAACACACAACACCAACCACACTCACACACACACATTCGCGTATATTATGTGAAAATCCGTATAAGTCTAATGTTATAATACCATCACACACAAACACACATTGTTTTTCCATTCATAATTTCATTTAACCAGGCAAACGTACTTGGTTCGCTGTCTAATTACATACATGGCATTTTGTTGGGACAGACGTCGACTCCAACGACGACGACTGTTGCTACTACTCATCACACACAATAGATGAGTAAAAAATACATAACAGACGTATATATATTTTTTAAATTCATTGGCCATGCTTTGTGGCCATAATATATTAGACATATAAATATACGTATGAGGTGCATATGAGTGTGTGTGCGGATTGAAGACCAAGTGCATTCCATAATGCTTCGTTTTGAATGTGAGTTGTTATAAAAAGGTGTTAATTAAATTGTAAGTTTTAGCCCAACAAATTAAGGGGCCCTTTGTGACTTTTTTTAAGAAAAATATTTGCATAGGTATGTGTTTTTGATTAAATTAAAAAAAATCTTTTAAATATAAAAATTTTAAATCTATAAAAAATCGTCAAAAATACACATTTTTTTTTAAATTTAAAATTTTGTAAGTTTTTTAGGAAATTTGCATTTTTTTGAAAAACAACTAGCTATCAAGACAAATGCCAAAATAAAACACGTAAATATAAAACAAGTAAAAACCAGTGAGCGGAGCAGTATAGTCGGACGGGGCCGACCATACGATACCCTACACAACTACCACGGAACTCAAATTTTCTGCGGATGTTTATTCCGAGACTGAGCAATATTTCGTGATATTTGCACCCTCTTGCCCGATTAGAGGCAAGCAGCACCTCTTCCTCACACTGACATATTTTCCGAATATTACGAGTATTCAGTACAGCTATTGTCCAGATTCCCTTCACCGTGGGTTGTGTTGTGATGTTCGGCTTTCATTTGAGGTCTATAGATCAACTCGAAAATAACACAAAAAATTAAGTTTTCGGTCCACTTAATTCCAAAATTATTATCTGATCATCACCGAAAATTATAGGCGTTGTCCTTGACCATAACTGGAACCTCATGGAACATTTCAAAGCGATCAGCGCTATAGTTCCGCTCTCCAGAGTGATAATGGGTTACTAAATAATATACGAATACGGAGATACCTGTAAATATTTAGGTGTGACTCCCACATCCGAGCACATACAACAATATAATTGGTCTTAATTTAAAGGTCAACCACTCCTCTTGGATATAATATCAACTTCTCGGGTATATGTTCTTCAGGGGTAAATATATACGCCATAGAATACAAATTTTGTCATTTTTCACACAAAAGTCAGGGTCCATTTGACCCGCTAAATATTGACCGATCTTTCTCCAAACATGCATGCTTATTCTTTGGCCCGATCCGCTTCTCCATGCAAAGTTTCACGATGTTCGGACCGTTGTTGCGGCCTGTGGAGCGACCAGAAAAACCGACAAAAATTTAGTATTTGGTCCATTTCATCCCCTTAATATTAACCGATCTTTCCCAAAAACAATAGGGGTCTTCATTGGCCAGAACCCATCCTACATGCAAAATTTCGTGAAGATTGGTCCATAACTGTGGCCTGTATCGTGTTTACAAATTATAATGGACAGACGGACGGACGGACACATGTCTAGATCGATTCAGCTAGTCGAGATATGACGATCGGTATACTTAAAGGTGGGTCTAGGACCAATATTTCGCGGCGTTACAAACTTTTGGGGCTGCACAAAGCTATAATACCCTGACAACATAGTTGTGGAGGGTATAAATAGTGAAGTTCGACAGAACCTTTATATGTATATTCCCTACAATGCGGTGATCATTTAAATATCGATCAGAACTTTTATATAGAGGCGATGTCATGGTACATTGTAGCAAAAAAAAATTAATAATAATAATAAAACCAGTGAGCGGAGCAGTACAGTCGTACGGGGCCGACCATACGATTCCGAGCCTGGGTAATATTTCGTGATATTTGCCCCGACTTGCCCGATTAGAGGTCAACAGCAATGTTCCGAATATTACAAATATTTAGTACAGCCCTTCTATTTACTTGTCCAGATTCCCTTAACGGTGGGTTGAGTTTTGTTGTTAGACTTATATTCGACAAGAAAACACACAAAGAAATTCAGTTTTCGGTCCACTTCATCCCACAATTTTATTCTGATCATCACCAAAAATTATAGGCGTTGTCATTGACCATAATTGGAACTTCATAGAAAATTTCAAAGCGATCAGCGCTATATTTCCGCCCTCTAATGTGGCAATGGGTTACAAAATAATATCTGAATACGTAAGCACATGTAAATATTTATTTGTGACTCCCACATCCGAATAGATAAATCAATATATTTGGTATAAATTTAAAGGTCAACCACTCCTATTGGATATACTACCAACTTATCGGATCTATATCCTTCAGGAGTAAAAATATAATATAATTTTTCACAACAAAAGTCAGAGTCCATTTGACCCGCTAAATAATGACCGATCTTTATCAAAATAGGCATGCTTATTCTTTGGCCCGATCCCCTTCTCCATGTGAAATTTCGCGATGGAGCGTCCAGAAAAACCGACATTTCATTCCCTAACTATTAACCGATCTTTACCCAAAAACAATAGGGGTCTTCATTGACCTGAACCTGTCCTACATGCAAAATTTGGTGAAGATTGGTCCATAACTGTGGCCTGTATCGTGTTTACAAATTATAATGGACAGACGGACGGACGGAAGTAAGGACACACATGTCTACATCGACGCAGCTACTCGAGATATGACGATCGGTATGCTTAAAGGTGGGTCTACGACCAATATTTCGCGGCGTTACAAACTCTTGGAGCTATTATAGCTTTAAATTAAAGTGAACGGAACAGTATAGTCGGGCGGGGCCGACCATATGGTACCCTACACAACTTCCACGAAAATCAGACTTTGTGTGGTTCTATATTCTGATCCTGGGCAATATTTGCACTCTCTTGACCTTCACCGTGGGTTGTGTTGTTATGTTCGGATTTCAATATTGGCCTATAGATCGACTCGAAAAAAAACCCACAAAATTAAGTTTTCGGTCCACTTTATCCCAATATTATTATCTGATCATCACCGAAAATTACAGACGTTGTCATTAACCATACCTGGATCCTCATGGAAAATTTCATTGCGATCGCGCTATATATTCACCCTCTAGGGTGGTAATGGGTTACAAAATAATATTTGAATACGTAAGCACCTGTAAATATTTAAGTGTAACTCCCACATCCGAGTACATACGACAATGTAATTGGTATCAATTTAAAGGTCAACCACTCCTCTTGTATATAATATCAACTTATCGGGTCTACATCCTGCAGGAGTAAATATATACGCCATTTTATACAAATTTTGTAATTTTTCACACAAAAGTCAGAGTCCATTTGACCCGCTAAATAATGATCGATCTTTGTCAAAATAGTCATGCTTATTCTTTGGCCCGATCCCCTTCTCCATGTAAAATGTTCGGACCATAATTCCGGCCTCTGGAGCGACCAGAAAAACCGACAAAATTAGGTATTTGGCCCATTTCATCCCCTAAATATTAAACGATCTTTACCCAAAAACAATAGGAGTCTTCATTGACCAGAACCCGTCCTGCATGCAAAATTTCCTGCAAAGATTGGTTCATAACTGTGGCCTGTATCGTGTTTACAAATTATAATGGACAGACGGACAGACACACATGTCTAGATCAGCTCAGCTGGTCGAAAGAGATATGACGATCGCGGCGTTACAAACTCTTGGGGCTGCACAAAGCTTTAATACCCTGACAACATAGTTGTGTAGGTTATAAAAACAGAAACTCAAATTGAGGTAGAATATTGAACAAACCGAATATGCCAGGTGGCCTATGAATGGGGGCTATATAGAATAATGGATTTATATTAAAAATGTTTTGTGATGAAGTTTTTTTTTATCACGGTATACTTCATAATGCTTAAATATAGACACTTCGGTTTGAAAATCCGCCTTCGACCATCGAAATACCTATAAAGGGGCTGGCCTTTACATGCGAACTTTATCCAACGACCGACCAATATTTATAAATTTTTGTAGAAATTATTGCCGCAAGAAAATAAAATTAGAGCTAACTCTATTGAAGAACGTGTCTGATTTGTACGGCGACGGCATCAGAGGTGACGGACATATATTTCAAATAGTTGCACTAAATCTATGGCTAGGTACAAATATAAAGGTCTGCCACACAACATTCACCATTCGCTTCATATGAATTTTTTTGTGGGGAGGTACCAAAAGGCGTGGACAGATGGATCTCATCTTCAGTCTTGAGCTGGGTTTGCTAAAAATACGTTCGGATCTGAGAGAAGGATTGGTTGAACCTTCGAAATTAAACTAGGTTTGGTAAAAATATTACGATATGTAAATATGTAATATGTAAAGTTTACCTCGATCTGGTAAAAATACTACGATATACAGAGTTTGCATCAAATCTTTTCGCTTAATATTGGATTAAAAATATTGAAAATTTTTCCGCTTTGTGGGGTAGATCCAGAAGAAGTGCATAGAAGAGACCTATCTTTAGACTTGATATTGATTTTGTAAAAATTTTACTAATTGCAAAGTTTGGATCGGATTTGATTCTTTGTAGGGGATATTGCAGAAGAAGTGGCCCAATGTGTCCATTATTTGGACTTGATCTAGGCTAGGTAAAAATATTACGATGTGCCAAGTTCGGATTAGATTTGTACATAATTTTCACTTCATATGAGATTTAAAAGTTTTCAAAATATTGACCATTTGTAGGGTATGTACTAGAAGGAGTGGGCTTGTTGATCACATCCTTCAACAAATCCGTTCAAATCGGATAGTCCTTTTGCATGATATTATAAAATAAGATACCTGAGGGAGTGGACCTTGGACGATCTTAATATGAGTTTGAAAGAAATGGGTCATTCCATTAGCATAAGATTGGATTAATAAATATATTTATATAGTTGACCCTTTTATGGGAGGGGTACCAGAAAGAGTACAAAGTAGCAAAGTTTTATATATCCTCATTAGTCATAAGACGGAGGGTATAAGTATGGGTTCCATTATAGAATATATCGGATCGATTGTCTTCCTACAAAAAAATAACAATATGTGGAAATATCTCATCTTGTAGTAATAAATTTACAGTTCCCGAAAATAAGGACTAAGATAACGTATAGGGGCTTGAGATAGATGGAGGATATGTTTTACAAAAATATTCCTCATTCGGTTTGACTTTTGAAATGGCATCTCAAAAATAAAGTGAAATTCCCGCAAACCCACATATAAAGCTTTATCTCCATGATCTTTTGAGTAACCAGCAAAAAAACATGACTTAATAAATTGGCATATGACGTATTTGTCCTTCTAGGTTTTAATATTCTCACCATGGGCTTTTAAAGTTTTTTTTCTCTCCCAGATCATAACCTCAAATTTGTTGCATAGTGTAATATGTCACAATTTCATTTCTGTAGGCCAATATTTTGAAAAAAGGCCCCTACTCATTATGGCCCTTGATTCATTCACCTTCCCTTCATTTGAAAATCAACAAAATTATTATAAAGTAATAAATGGAAAACATATACCTTAGTTAGCTATCGCTTTGCGTTTTTGCTGCAGTTATTGCAAAACTTACCTAACTTTCTGCTTCTTTTATTGCCACTAAACTCACTGACTGTCTGTCTGTGTCTTCGTCTTTGCTATTGTTGTTGTTTTAATTTTAATTAACAATTGCAGCAATAATTGTTATTATGAATGAATTGCTGCTTTCTGTTTTACGAGACAATTCATTATTTTTGTTATTTCTGTTGTTTTTTTTCGCTTTGCTTTTTACGCTCATAAATATGTGGAGTGTGGACAAAACGACAAGTGCAGGCAGCGCATTGTTGCTTCTTTGTCTTTACAGTTTGGCACTTAACGCTTTTTTCATTTGGTCGCTTCGTCTTCTTCGTCGCCATAGCGCGACAAAATGTAATCACGTTTCAAACAATGAAGGAAAAAAGAAGTTGCAAAGACCACCACAAAAGTAATAAACGTTAGTTTTATTTAGCAGTTTATTTTTTCTTTTCATTATTGGCTGATGCCATGAGATTTGTCTACGAATGTGAGAAATTAACCGTTTGCTGATGAAGCTGCCTTCTGGGCAAATGGTGAGGTAAAGAGTTTAAATTAAGTTATCAAAAATGTTTATTAGGGGAAATAATTAGCCATAGTGTCAATGTATCTTTGAATAAATTATAGATAATTAATTCTTTAATGAATTATTCTCGCATGTGGTGGATAACTTATGGACCCGCAATTTTTCGGTAAGAATTATTTGTTTTCATCCATAAGCGAGAATTTATTGATGAGTATATTTTAAGGACCACAATGGTCGTTGATTTGTAAAATTTAGATTTTTTGCGGAATATTTTTAAAGATAAGTTCGAATTTTTAAAGAATTTTTTTAATGTTCCACCAATACCTAGTATTTTTAAAACATGTTTTGTTAAGAACGCGAATTACAAAAAACAATTTTCTTAAAATCCATACATTTAAAAAAAAATATTTTCAGAGGCTATAAAGGTCTTTTAGGAATATTTTCATAGCACCCAGGACAGGCGTTTTCAAAGACCTTCATAGGCGTTTAGTTTTTAACGAATATTTACTCTCGGACCATTGCTGGCGACTTTCTAGAACCATCAATAAGAGTGAACTTTTTAACGAATATTTTGTCAAGTACCCAACCAAGCGTTAAGGCCACAAAGAGGCGTCGATTTTTTGAAGAATTTTTTTTAAGGGCGTGATTTTTAAAAAAATATTTTTTAAGGGCCACAAAGAGGCGTGAAGTTTTTAAATAATATTTTTAAGAGCCACAGAGATTTTTTAAATAATGTTTTTAAGGGCCACAAAGAGGCGTGAATTTTTTAAAGAATATTTTTAAGGGCCACAAGGCGGTTTTTTTAGAATATTTTTTCTGTTACTCAAGATAATCGTAGATTTTTTAAAGAATATTTTTTCAACTACCCAAGACAGGCGTGGATTTTTATACCTTACACAACTATGTTGTCAGGGTATTATTATACCCTACACAACTATGTTGTCAGAGTATTATAGCTTTGTGCAGGCCCAAGAGTTTGTAACGCCGCGAAATATTGGTCCTAGACTCACCTTTAAGAGTACCGATCGCCATATCTCGACTAGCTGAGTCGATCTAGATAAGTGTCTCCGTCCGTCCGTCCGTCTGTCCATTATAATTTGTAAACACGATACAGGCCACAGGACCAATCTTCACGAAATTTTGCATGTTGGATGAAGTTTTCTCTCAAACATCCAAGAGCTGCCTCATATTTTTGCGTAAAGATAAGGGTGATATTTAAGGGATGAAATTTACTGCAAATACTTTAATTTTTTTCAATTTGTTCAAAGGTGGCTGTTACAGCTGTCAATGTTCCACCCATTATGTAGATGTCATCGGCGTAGGTTCTCCTTTGTTCTTGTATGACCTTTTCCAGCAGGATGTTAAAAAGGACATTTTTAAAAGAATATTTATACCCCTCACACACTGTGGTACAGGGTATTATGTCTTTGTGCATATGTTTGTAACAGGCAAAAGGAAACGATATAGACACATAGTTCCTTTTGAGAATATGCATAGAATCGCTTTCTGAGTCGATTTACGCATGTCCGTCTGTCCGTCCGTCTGTCCATGTTAAATTGTAAACAATGTACAGGTCGCATTTATGATACGAATTGAATGAAATTTGGCATAGGTCACTTATTTGGCCCAAGGAAGAACCCTATTGAAATTGAGAAAAATAAAAAAAAAATCGGTTCAGATTTAGATATAGCTCCCATATATATTTTCGTCCGATTTAATGTAAATGGTGTACCAAAGTCCCTATATATCTTTCGATTTGCACGAAATTTGGCATAGTGTAATGAATTAGGTCTAGAATGATGTGTGTTGAGTTTCCAGAATATCGGTCCAGATTTAGATATAGCTCACATATTTATTTTCGTCTGATTTAATGTAAATGGTGATCCAAAGCCCTTAAATATCTTTCGATTTGTGTGTTAAGTTTCCTGAAAATCGGTACAGATTTAGATATAGCTCACATATATATTTTCGTCATAAATTCGAATAGCTGGTACAACCCATGGTTCATTCGACGGCGATATTCCCCGTCAACGCAGATCGGCCCATAGATCTTTCGGAGAAGTTTTCTCTCAAACACTCCAAGAGCTGCCTCATCTCCTTGCGTAAGTACCCATGCTTCAGATCCATATAACAGCACGGGTAGTATCAGCGTCTTGTAAAGTGTGAGTTTGGTCTGGCGGGAGGTGGCCTTGCTTTTGAGTTGTTTGCTCAGACCATAGTAGCATCGGTTGGTCAACATTATCCTTCTCCGAATTTCAAAACTGATGTCATTCGTTTTATTTATGGTGGTACCGTGGAATATAAAATCTTTGACTACCTCGAAGCTGTAGTTCTAAAGTTCCACAGTTTGTCCGAGTCTACTGAACGTCTTGCGCGTTGATACCAAGAGCTTTGTCTTCTCGCCATTTACTGTCAGTCCCACTTTGCCAGACTCCTTCTCAATTTGTTCAAAGGTGGCTGTTACAGCTCTCAATGTTCCACCCATTATGTCGATGTCATCGGCGTAGGCGAGTAGCATGTGTTGTTTGTTGTTCAGAGTGCCAGTTCTGTTCACCTTTGCCTCTTAAGTGGAATGTGTCGATGTGTTTTTTCCAGGATTTGGCGCAGAGTGAAAATCGGGTCAATGGTGGATTTGCCGTGTCTGAAGCCGCATTGGCATGGCCCGATAATGCCATTGATCATTGGCTTCAGTCGTTCACACAGCATGCTGTATAGCACTTTATATGCGATGGGAAGGAGACTTATTCCTCTATAGTTGGTACATATCGTCTTGTCTCCATTTTTGTGCACGGAACACAGAATTGTACTAATCAGTTGGTGCATGCTCCTTACAAGCATCTGACCACCAGCCTTGAGTAGTTAAACTACTAAAGTTATTTGTCAACTAAAAGGCGATCGAACTGTATCCCCAAAGTTTTCTTTTTCTACCAACGTAACATACACACAGTTGTTTTTAAATGTAGTAACCATGTCTAAAAACTGCATTATATATGTTCTCAAAAAAAAAAAACTTAAAAAAAACCTTAAAAAAAACCAACAAATGTTTACCTTAAAAAACAAAAGTTATTCCAATAAACTTTGAGTCATTTTAGTTTTTTGCGACAAAAAACATGGCAAAACATTTTGCTTTGTTATTAAGATGTTCATCCATCTATCCATCCGCTTGCAATTCGACGAACTTGTATATTTCCAGGTGAATTTCTTTTGAATTTTGTTTTTTATTTCGGCAAACATCAATTTTGTTTTTTGCAAAATTTCTCATTGTTGTTCCGCTTACCAAATAAGCCATGGCTTAAAAATTTGCAACATTGGACCACAAAATAAATAAATTCGTTTGGAAACTATTTTTATTTACCTTGTAACAACGCCCAGCGTCAACCAAAATGGGAAACAAAATTGATTGTCATTTGAGGTGTTATATCTTTGAAATATTTGACATGTTAAGCGATTTTGAATTAATTATCATATTTTAATTTTTTTGCTGCGACCAATGGACCATATATTGGCTTTAAAGAGATTTTGATATATGTGTCAGTTGATTAATTAAATGCTAAATAATGGCTGTAGCTGTTATTTAAGTTATCATTTAAATTACATATTTTCATAAATTATAACATTTCTCGACTACTGGAAGAAACTAAACACTAACACCTTAGCCCTACCTCTTAAGACACCATTATAATTTTTGAAACACTTTCATAACCCACCCGTAAATAAAATCTAACGAACTTATCTAATTTCCAAACAAATTCTCAATATCAAAAGCAAACCCAACCAAAAAAGAGTTAATGAACTCTCATTAACCCTTTCAGTGCCAAATACAATTTTTGTCGGAATAAAAATCTAAAATTTTGTACTTAAAATCATATAAAGGCATAGAGTTTAGAAAAAAAAGGCAATTTTCATTTTAACCCTTGGACAGTTTCGTCTGGTTTTCAGCAAAAACATCAATGTTAACGGTAGACCGAAAAACCAAAGAAATGTGCGTGAAAGGGTTAATATCTTCCTTTCAATAAAAGAAATAAAAAAATTAATAAAAGAAACGAAGATCACCTTGTGTTCGTGTTCGCAACAATCAAATATACGCATAAATTCTAAGCAATACTACTTTTTATCCATTATTATTATTTTTAGTTGTTCATTTTTTTCTACATCGAAATCAATGACCCGTAGCTTTATGCTGGTGGTTTGATTATGATTGTTTAGGAAGAAGCCCCACCTTTAATTGAACACAGAAACTGACAAAAAAAAATAAATAATAATATATCTATGTAATGTTAACACAAAAATATCAACGACCAACATTATGACGTAGTAAAGACTTCAATGACGAACAAGTACCTCCATGGAAAGATGAAGAAGAGCCAATAGAATACATAGAGGAAATAAATACAAAATATAGTCAACAATTATGTATTAGACCGAAATTTAGAAAGGAAAGAAGGGGGTATTTTTTCAGACATACAACGCACAGACTTCATTAATCAGTGGCATGTGCTGGGAGAACTAACACAAAGGATTAACACTAAGTATTTCAATTCATTGTTTAATAAAATCATTGTTTATCTAAGAAGTAAATCGGGATACAAATAATGGAAAATATTGGTTGAAAAATCAATTACTATTTGAGGAAGTTAAGAGGAACCCCCAATCTCGATTTTAAATTTCAGAGATTTTTAACCGACTGGCATTTGCGTATTATATTAAAGACTTGATACTTTGCATACATATATTTGAAGTCAGAAATAACAAGTAAAAAACTGTCAGTCGGTGTTGTCGACAGATATATACCCTCAACATGTGGTTTGCGAAGATCTTCGGAATTACACACAAATTTTAATATTGGCTTTAAAGATAATAGGTTTTACAAAGTTTGTTTCAAATCGTATAGTCCATTAGCATGATATTATAAAATTAACTTATTAATTATTTTCACAATTTCGACCATTTTGTGGGGGAGCTACCAGATGGAGTGGACCGATATTCCCCATCTTCGAACTTGAACTAAGATTGGAAGAAATATAAGGATGTGTGAAGTTTGGATGAACTTGATTATTCCTTTCGAGAGTTATCGTGTGCACCATCCCGTTAGACAGACGGACGAATGGATGGAATCGACTACAAATTTTCTGAAACAGGTTTGGTCCAAAGAAACATGGGGTCTAAAACCAATATTTCGATGGGTATTTTTGTGGTTCTTGTTGTTTTGAAGTTGTTTTTTGTACGTCAAATTTCGTGCATACCCTATTTAAGATAGCAGCATTAAATATTTGCACCGAAAATATGTCTATGGTCAGGGGAAAAATCGGGGTTCACAGAGTTAACATGTCACAAAAATTAACAAAATGGATGGTGAACCTTTGAAATTAAATTTTTGGAAAATTCCCTATTTTCGAGTTAGAAAAAAGGAAGATCTTGACTGATTACAGTTACCCTAGTTCATAGGATATCTATGTATTCACAGAATAACGTCTCGAAATTTGGAACGGATTGGATTATTAGTTTTTGAATCATCGTGCTCTCCATTTGGAAAATCATTCTTTCGAGAAAAACGATTTTAAATTTTGAGAAAGTTATTGAGAAAGTTATTGAAAAGTTATTGAGATTTGAAGTTGGAATTTCAAATGGGCGTTCTTCAATTACTTTAGGTTCGGCTTAAACAAAAAATATAAATTTTTTGAAAACGAGAGTGGAGGGTGCCCTTAAGGCCTAAATTCAAAAGCGAGCTGTTGGTGTATACTTTATCTTTCACACGACCCAAAATGAAGATGTCGCAAAGTGTTAAATTCCAAAATCTCGGTGGCCATAGAATTTCACCTCCAGAAACTTTCCCCGTAAAAGAGGAATTTTTATCGTCGCTTGGGTGGCACTTATCGCCGTCTTGCTAAAAATTAACCGTTGCCCATCCAACTCCGACCATTACAAATCATCTAACCTAACTAAACATTCAAAGTCTGGAGGAACGATTCAGTATCTTGGTTTTCCTAAAATCCAGATGCGACAATATTGATGGTTGATATATCCTCCGATGTGGAAATAAACCTCATCAGGCAAGATAATTTTTCAATGGAATTCCAAGAAATGCATGCATTTCAAGAGCGAAAATATGTTGATGATGATCCTCGGATTTGAATTCATATATTAACTGAGCAACAGCATCATTGTTTTTTTAATATCGAATAAAAATAAGCTGGTTTCCTGGTTTGTGCGGACATTTTAACGACTTTTTAAAAAATTCTAATTGGGAACATTTTTTTAAAAAATATATAACTTTCGGAAAAAATTTTTTTGCTTTATTGATCATTTTTTTAAAAAATATATAACAGATTGTTTGAGAATATATTTCAAATATATTTTTTGAAAAATATTTTTTTGATATTATTGATCATAAAAAACATATTTTTTAAATCTACTCCTTGACCGGCTTATATTTTTATAATATTTTCCAAATATTCCCAACATTCAGTACAGCCCTTCTAATTGCTTGTCCAGATTATCTTCACCGTGGGTTGTGTTTGATGCTCGGCTTGTGGCATATATTATGTATAAGTTTTCGTTCCATTTCATACCAAATTTTTTATGTGATTCCCACCGAAAATTATAGACGTTGTCCTTGACCATAACTGGAACCTCTTGGAAAATTTTAAAACGATCAGCGCTATATTTCTGCTCTCTAATGTTAATGGGTTACTAAATAATATCTAAAAACGTAGACACATGTAAATATTTTCGTGTAACTCCCACATCTGAGTACCTACGACCATATATTTGGTATCAGTTTAAACGTCAACAACTGTGCTTGGATTTACCAACAACTTTTCGGGTCAATGTCCTTCAGGGGTAAATCTATATGCTATAGAATACAAATTTTGTCATTCTTCACACAAAAGTCAGGGTCCATTTGACACGCTAAATATTGACCAATCCTTATCAAAACAGGCATGCTTATTCTTTGGCCCGATCACCTTCTCTATGTCATGGGTCATAATTGCGATGTTTGGGTCATAATTTCGGCCTCTAGAACGACCAGAAAATCGATAAAAATTAAGTATTTGGTCCATTTCATCCCCTAGATATTAACCGATCTTTACCAAAAACAATAGGGGTCTTCATTGGCCAGAACCCATCCTACATGCAAAATTTCGTGAATATTGGTCCATAACTGTGGCCTGTATCGTGTTTACAAAATATAATGGACAGACGGACGGACGGACACACATGTCTAGATCGACTCAGCTAGTCTAGATATGACAATCGGTATACTTAAAGGTGGGTGTAGGACCAATATTTCGCGGCGCTACAAACTCTTGGGGCTGCACAAAGCTATAATACCCTGACAACATAGTTGTGTATGGTATAAAAATTCATGCTTATTAATAGCACAAAGATTTTTCTTGAAACGGGTCCGTAGAACAAATATTTTGAAAAACTAATGTCCTTATATAATAAAAGGGCAAATATTTTTAAAAACTTAATCCTATTATCATTTCAAAAGGAATTTAAATTCTAAGACATATCTCCTAGACATACTCCCCATATTCTGAAAAATATACAGAATATATAGTCCAAGTAACATATTTTTAAATCCGCCACTACCATTAGCCCAAGCCCAAGGAATATACATTTTTAAAAATTAATTTAAGGGAACCCCACCCATTCTCGATTTTAATTTTTCAACATTTTCAATGGGCTGGTAAATCAATACCAAAGCTTGTTAAGGTTTGTAACTTTGCACATATATATTTAAAGATTTAAAAGAGAAGAAAAATAATTTACAAAATTTTTTTTTTTATTGTTTTGTTGTTGTTTTTTGTAATTAAAGAAAAGTCCTTATTTTTGATGGCGGGCATGATAACTCCTCACTGGAACATCGGAATCTGAAAATTCCAACGGTGTTAGAAAGAGTACATGTCTGGCTCTCGTATGAACTAGGATTATTGACTTCGCTCTAAAATAAACAAAATGGTGAACCTTTGAAAATTTTTTTTTGGAAAATCGCTGATTTTTTACCAAAAACCAAGTTAAAAAATAAGGAAGATCTTCACCGATTGGCTTTATCCTAGTTCATACGAGAGCTATACACTCTCAGAGAAACGTTGCAAAATTTGGAACCGATTGGATTATTAGTTTTTGAGTTATCGTGCCCGCCATTCCAAAAAAATGTTTAGAGAAAAACGCGTTTAAAGTTTGAGAAGCCCTTCAGCCGTCACTTGATGCTGACACAATAAATCGGCTATATCTTCAAGAGTTCTTGAGATTTTTACTTGAAATTTTGCAGGGACATTTTTGAATTTTTAAAAATCAAACAAAAATTTTATTTAAAAAAAGCCTATCAACAATCAAGGAAACATATTAAAAAATCCCCTCAACAATAGCCATAGAAAATTTTGAAAACTATTTTTAAAAATCAAACAAATATTTAAAAAAAATCCACGCCTTCTAATTTCCGCAGAAAAAAACTATTTTTAAAATCTACGGCAAATAGCTAAAGACAAATTTGGTTTTAGAAATTAATGTACGTAATATATACCCATTATATTTTAAAAGTCAGCTCCTACAAATTGTGGAAACGTAGAAAAATAATAATTTCCACTCTAATCAATAGATCAATGGAAAATACATTTGAAAAAAAAAATGCCTTATTAATAATTGCAGAAAACATATTGAAAAAATCCTTGCTTAGTGGCAATATGAAAAATATTTTATAATAATTTCGATGTATTAATTTTTTTGCTTTCTTATATTATGTGTATAACGAATAATAATGTTTGCTATAAAAAATAATTAAGTGATCTTTAAATACATATTTTTTTTATATTTCTATATTTAAATCATAACAAAATATCATAAAAGATAATAAAATAATTACCTTTATTAAAACACTTGAAATTGTCAATGAATATTCAACTGCTGCTGCTGGCTGCTATTGTTATTGTTGTCGGTTATGTCAGTTGTTGGGTTTGTGTGAGTTGTCACTTTTGTTAGATGATATGGCGTTTGATTTTGAAACGAATTGAACGACAGAAAAAAAAAAAAATAGATTTACACACAGTAGCACTTTTTAATGTAGCGTTTTTATTGTAGCGTTATAACGAAACTACAAAAACAACCACAATGGTAACCACTCGAAAAAAAATGTTTTTCCTCCAAATACCGCAAAAGCCGGCTGTAATTTAACACTTTCTCAATAAGACAGAAAAAAGCGACAACGACGAGCGGCGAACGACGGACAGCAAAAAAGTTGAAATAAATAAAAAATTACATTAAATTGAAACTAAAACAATAAACACAAGCATTGAAAAAAATATATTGAGAAAAAAACGGCGAAAAGAAGTGGCGGCGGCGGCGCTGGTGGAGGTGATCAGCCAGCTAGTTATGTCGTATATGCGGCGGCGGTGACAACGGTAGCGTTTTAGCGTTGAAGAAGATATCAAACAAAAAATACAACAGAAATAGTCTGTGATGAGACAAAAACAAATATTATTAGTCGCAGCAATACCCACAAAGCGGCAGCGGAGGGGAGCTGTGGGTTAAAAATGAAAAAAAACACGCGCGCGCGCTCAAACGTTTTGGGGCGTTTAACCAAATCCAAAGACACGACAAACAAAAAAAAAAATACACTTGGCTTAAAACAATTTTTATGTTAATTTCAATTCACTTTTTTTTCTTTTTTTACTTCTTGGTTGATCGGTCGGTTGGTCTCTCCCGCGCTCGTAGCACTTTTTACTTTTTTTCTTTTGGTTGTGTATTTAACTATTTTTTATTTTTATTTTATTTTTTTTTTCGATTTCAATTTCGTTTTGAATGACAAGACGACAGAAAGAAAGACGACACTAAAAAACTTTCAATTACAAACTTTTTTTCCAATTTGATGGGGGGTTTCTGCTTCTTCTTTTTCTGGACTATTTTTAATGATGGATTCCAAGTGATTTGAATTTTAGTTGTTGTTTTTTTAATTTTTTATACGATTTTTTTTTGGGGTATTGATTTAAATTTTTGTTTTATTTCTGTTGTCGTTTTTGTTTTTTTACGATTAATGACAACGAACTTCACTTGTTTCTGTGCTGATTGGAGGTTGTTGTTTTTTTGTTGTTATTTTAATTTTAATGGGGCCAATAATTCACTTTCATTGAATCGAGGGGGATTTTTATGGTTTTTACATGAACCACTTTTATTTTTATGATGGCCTTTCTAGAAAGCAAAAGTAGGTTAAAACAATTCCCAAAAAAATAATGGAGGGAATTTGAATTTTTATTTGAAAAAAAAAGATTTTCAAAAAAAATGTAATTAGAAGTTTTGGTTTTTTTTTCAATTTCCAAAATAGCCCTGGAATTACAAATCAATTTTTCTTGAGGGCCAATAATCGTTTTCTTCTCGTCTTTTTTTAATATTGTTTTCTCAAAATAATTTTGAATATATATTTTTTTCAATTTCATAAAAAAATGTATTGTTTATTTAAAGCTTTCTTTGCAAACATTCATCCATGAAGCGTGAACGAAATATAAATCCTCCAAAAAAACTAAGCATTTGCTAGACAAGTTTCTCTCTGTTGTTGTTGTTGTTGTTGGGTTTCCTTTTGGCCACCGGCAAACAATATTTGTTGTTATTTTTTATTACAACCGCAAAAAACTGTATATATGGAAAGCAAGTGCGCTATTGATTCCACCTGGTGGGTTTTTGTTGTTGTTGGGTATTTCTATTTTTTGGGGGGAGGTGGTCTCCGTGTTTTGTTTCTGTAATACCACCGTAACTAGGAATAAGGCACAAGTTAAACGCTTGAAATCTCGTCACTAACTAAACTAATTTTACTAAACGCCAGACTAAAACGTTTGCTTGAAGCAGCCAAGCAGTCAGTCAGCCAGTGAGTAAGCCAAAAACACACAGTCAATCGACCATACAGCAAGCAAGCCGTTCATTTGGTTTGCTCATTCGCTCACACAACCTCAACGGTTTACGGCGAATTGAAATAAAACAACAAAGTGACTCCCAATATGAACAACAGCAACAACAACGAAAACTCAATGGCTCTATAGTCGAACCGTCATGCATGCAGACACACTACATGTCATCCAGCCAAGCAAGCTGATAGTTTTAGTCAAACCTCTCAGCACATAATGAGCAAACAACAGAAACAAAAAAGCCCCCCATTAAGTTGTTTTTGCTCACCTACCTACCTCTAAGTTGTATCAAACAAAACTCTATAAAATAACAACAAAACAACTGGAGTTAACGAAGAATTAATTCAAGCCCCAAACACTTTGTTCTTGTTTTAGTATTTAACAGAAGTTTGAAGACCACGAACCAATTTTGCAACTCCACTTACCATTAATGTGCAACTAACCAAAACCCGATCAAGTTCAAGTTCCAATGCTAAAACATGCTGCATGTGTACGTACATCCAACTTGATGGATGATTGTGAAATGCAGCTTGAAATAAAATGTTTAAGCTCGAACTATGTTGTTTCGAACTTGAGCGAGGTTTAAGGTTTGTTCAATGCAGTGGTATGAGTATGATGGGTAGGGTTGTCGTTGTTTATATTCTTCAACTAAAATATTATTGTATTTTATTATTGATCAAAGTTGTTTATAAAATATTAGGTGGGGGAAAAATAAATCCATTATTTTTATATGAACTATAGGACTTTATTTAACATGCTTCGGAATGTGCGATTTTTGACATATATGTCATTTTAAGGTAACTTCATAATGCCTCTCCCATAGAAGTCCTGTTCTCTATTTGAAAAAAAAATTGTAGTAGTCGATTTTCACAATCCTCCCTAGATACCATTTTTTATTATTAAATAATAATTGGCAATACAAGAAAAACATGTTAATCGCTTGGTGGCAAGTTCGGACTGTATGGCGGATGCATTAAAACTTCCAAACCAAGCTCCCGAAGTTTCTGGCGAGTCATTGTATGTGTGTGTGGCCTAGCATTGCCCTGTTGTAACACGACACCGCTCCTGTTGGCCAATTCCGGCCGCTTCTGGTCAATTGTAAATGGTTTAAAACAAAAATCTCTGAACGGAATCTACGAAACCAAAATTGCACATACTTGGCTGTTACAGTATCGGAACCATAAACACCATTCACAATTTTAACTGCTTGGCTTGCATTTTCGCCTTTGTCAAGGAGAAACTGTAAAATGTACCTTTGTTCACTTCCATTTTTAACACCCTGAAACTCCCACTGAATGCACCAAACAAAAAACAACAAAATAAGTTGTTTACTGCGAAATGTCACCCTTTCAACGAGTACAAATTGTTTGATCGATACCTTTGTACTCTTGTATACTTACTTCCAAAAAAATCCAAATTTCAAATATAGGTTCACCCAAATCCAATTTCCATAGATAATTATCTACCTTAACAATCATAAGTACGAATTTCCACATAATTTCAGGATTACAGCTCTCGGATCTAATAAATCAAAATTATATAAATTTTAGTACCATTTAGTACACATAATTACAAACGTCCATTGCTACTCGCATCATCTTATTTCCCACTTTCAGGATTCCAGACCAATCGGTTTTACCTAAATGTAAATTGTATTGTATTTAGTACCCATAAGTACAAATTTCCACGACTACGTCCATACCCCCAATCCTACATTCCAACAACAATCTTATTTCCCAATTTCAGTGTTCCAGCTCTATCGGTTCACCTAAATCAACATTATACCAAATTTAGTACATATTAGTAGAAACTTCCTATCTACCCCAACATTGATCGTAACTCCAAATTTCAGGATTTCTGCTCTATTGATTCACCAAAAATTAAAATTGTACCCAATTTAGTACATATAAGTACGAATTTTCTAAACTATCAACATACCTCAATTCTACTATGCATTGGTAAACTTATTTCCAAATTTCAGTGTTCCAGGTCTATCGGTTTCTCAAATCCAAATTGTACCAAATAGAGTACCATTTAGCTTTTTTCTTACTCATAAGTACAAATTTCAAAAACTACCTACATATTCTAACCCAACACTCCGACGGTAATACTAATTTAAAGTTTCAGGATTCGAATTGTACCAAATTTAGTACCGTGTAGTACACCGTTTACACACTTCCGAAGCCACCTATTAATATCGACCCTACTTCGCAACCTTGATTCGCATTCCAAATTTCAAGTTTTTAGCACTATCCGTTCACATGCTACGAAATTGTAAAAATAATTAGTACATTTTAGTACTTTTCGGATACTTATTTGGTACATTTATCCTACACTCCAACAATAACCCTCAATCCAAATTTCAAAGTTCTAGCTCTACCGGTTCGCCAAATACAAATGTTACCATATTAAGTGCTTTTTGTGCCGTTCTGGTACGAATTTCCAAAAACCCAGCTTTATCTGGCACTTTCGGACTAAAAGCGATCCTCACCCAAAATTTCAAGATCTAACAAAAGATGACTTTGTTTATACATTGCTTGAGTATTAGACCATATCCGAATCTCAAATCTGATGTAATTTCTTTTATTTATGACGGTACGGGGTATATTTCTCTTTTCATTTGATGTCAATAGTTTTTTCACATTTAAATAAATATAAAATTTCAACAAATACGAAGTACCCAAAACGAATTGCCAGAAAATTGTCGGTACGAGCAATTTTTGTTCATTTCTATTCCCCCTGCCCATCTCTCCTACAGTCAAAGACTTTCCGCAAGTAAACTCGCCTAATCTAAATTGGGACTTTTCATGCTAGACTTACTGACATGCGATATGCCATTTCTGTTTACCTTTGCATCTCGTATGACCTTTTACAGTTGGATGTTAAATAGGTCACACGATAGGCTTCCACCTTTTCTTTCGGACTTTAATTGCTGATCTTGGGCCAGTTAAAGTTATCATCACTTTAAACACCTTAGAGCGAATATACCTTTCGAATGCGGCTTTACAGTCGACGAATAGGTGGAATGTATCGATGTGTTTTCGTTGGTCTTTTCAAACATTTGGCGCTGGTCTGAAGCCTAATTGTCTTATACACAAAAACCCAATATGTATTGAAAAAATGTTCCTTAATAGGGTCATCTGTATATTATATATTCAGCAGCTGTTCTGTCTTTAGAAGACCTTTAGAAGGTTTTACGTATAGAGGTATCTCTGAGGGGTTTCTGTTTTAGAAAATATTTTACCTATAGAAAAAAAACTTTTAAATGTATTTTTTTATAGAAGAACTACAGTTGGACTTATAACATCTGAATACCTATAGTATAACTACTGAAGCCTTTTAACCTTCTTAGTACATATGGAAATCTACAGAATACCTATGACAAGTCTTCCGTCAATAGAAGACCATTTGAGTGCCTAGACGAGGTTTAGAAATGACATCCGGAGAAGACGAAGGATCATAGAATACCTTAAGAAAAACTTCTCTTTATAAGGGACCTTCAAAAGATGTTATGTCAATACCTTCAAATTGACTTCTGTCCACACCAAAACCCGGGATTTTATAGAAGGTCTCTGTCTAAAGGAATTTCAAAATATTGTCTAAACCTTTTTTGTACTCGAACTCTATTCATTTATTTATTTATTTTTAGGATTTATCTTTATAAAAACTCTCAGCTATAGAACAAGTAAAATGCTCACTAAGTTCGATCCGGCCGAAATTTTTATAAATTCCAACATGAGGTGAAAATTCCAAATAAGTACCCAACATTGGGTCATTTTAGATTGGGTACATATCTGGGCTTCCAAAAGAAAACGAAATAACGAACTACAGAAGCTCAGAAAGGGCTAGGATGTTGAACATACAAAAAAGACGCGTGACGCTTGAATAAAATGTCATAAATCCTCAAATTGTAGAATAGTGTAGTTATCATTATTTGATGTTCCAAAATGGATCCGATATTGATCCAAAATATAAAATAACAGCCCATATGGTTGAAAAACGTACCCAAACTTCTCAAAATACCGAAATTTGGGAGGTACGGTTATATTTTGGGGGCTATTTCAAAAACTAATTCAACTAATAGAGTTTTTGGTACCCATATTCGCCAAGATACCGAATTTTGAGAGGTACCGCTGTAAGAGGCTACCCCGAAATTTCTATAAATGATAACCCCAAATTTGAAAAACGTATCTAACATTCCCGAAATTCCCAATATTGGGAGCAATATCA
Source organism: Musca vetustissima (assembly GCF_032173495.1). NCBI lineage: Eukaryota > Metazoa > Arthropoda > Insecta > Diptera > Muscidae > Musca > Musca vetustissima. The sequence continues at coordinate 62,089 of NW_026886938.1, forward strand.
AGACGTGGTCCGTCCAATATATATGCAACATTCAATAACAAACATTCTAGAAGTACTAGCTATGTCCCTGTGAAGTGTTTGAGCTCTATCATAAACATTGCATCAACTTTATCGTGATTTCAACATAAGGACGGACCTGGACATAGAATTTAGTTCTGATCAAAAAAATAACATAAATTGCAAAATGACATAAATACAAATTTATTTATATTTTAGGCGGTTTCCGACGATTATTTTGAGGTTTTGCAAACGGAATGACAAATTTAATATACAACAGCTTCAGAAACATTGCCTAACTTTACTCCTCTCGAGTAAGGACCCCACTTCGGTTGAAAAATACCGTTGTTAAGAAGCTATACCAAAACGACGATAGAAAAAAATAAAATTCTGCTTAACTTATCCCCACTGTCTCATGTGTTTTAGATCGTATCACACAACAAAACTGTCTCACTTGCTGCATCATACCTTCAACATGTTTGCAGTGCATTGAATTGAGTGTGAGAGAGCGAATATTTTTTTGTAAACCAAACACGAAATATTTGGCGGAAATTTCATGTAACTTGGCAACATAAACAAATAACAAGCTTCCAGCTCTCAACACCTTCGATTTGCCACACAAGAAAACAATAAATGTGCTATAAACAAACAAACATACATACATACATACTGGCACATAAATAAGTACATTCTGCCCGCCAAAGTGACAGCAACAAAGATAGACAGAATTCTACAAAAAAAAAATTCAAATACATAAATTGAATTCGTACTTGCTTTCGTTGTCATCATACTTTTATTTGTTTGAAAGATGACAAGGTCTTAGGTGTGTAGAAAACCATAAGAATGGCTTCCGTCTATAGGAGGACTATTGAAGCGTTTCTGTGCTCAAAAGACCTTTAGACGACTTGACTCGATTAATATTCTTTAGGTGCTTGAAAAAATTTCTTTAAAAAATCCATTCTCCCAGTCCTTAAAAAATCCACTCCCAGTTTACGTGCTTAAAAAATATTCCTTAAAAAATCGACGCCCGTTTACGTGCTTATAAAAATGTCCTTAAAAAATCCACTCCTATTTTAGGTGCTAAAAAAAAATTATTCTTTAAAAAATCCACTCCTATTTTAGTTGCTGGAAAAATATTCTTTAAAAAATCCACCCTATCTTAGGTGCTTCAAAAAAATTCTTTAAAAAATCCACTCCTATTATAGGTGCTAAAAAAATGTTCTTTAAAAATCTATCTTGGCTACTAGAAAAAATGTTATTTAAAAAATCCACGCCTAGTAGCCACGCCTATCTTGGCTACTAGAAAAAATGTTATTTAAAAAATCCACGCCTAGTAGCCACGCCTATCTTGGCTACTAGAAAAAATGTTATTTAAAAAATCCACGCCTAGTAGCCACGCCTATCTTGGCTACTAGAAAAAATGTTATTTAAAAAATCCACGCCTAGTAGCCACGCCTATCTTGGCTACTATAAAAAATGTTATTTAAAAAATCCACGCCTAGTAGCCACGCCTATCTTGGCTACTATAAAAAATGTTATTTAAAAAATCCACGCCTAGTAGCCACGCCTATCTTGGCTACTAGAAAAAAAAAATTATTTAAAAAATCCACGCCTAGTAGCCACGCCTATCTTGGCTACTAGAAAAAATTTTATTTAAAAAATCCACGCCTGAAACAAAATCCCGATATTCTGCGGGGAAAAATTCTTAAAAAATCCACAACTGTTTTATGCGTTGAAAAAAAAAAAATTAAAACTTCAAGACCTACAGTAGACCTTCTATAGATATAAAAGACCTGCTATGTCATAAACGTCTCTTAAAAGTCTCCGAAAAAAATTCTACCATTTATGACACACTCTTCGACATAACACCCCGTCAAAATCTAACACCATTCCATTGGATATCCAAAAGTATTTTTTCAATTGTAATTGAAACTGCTGTGTTGATTGACATTTTTTGTCCATAAATTGTTCAAACATTTTTTTCAACTCCGCCACACTAGGCGGGTGTCTCGCGCCAAACACACTTCAAGCTAGCTGGCTGCTGCTGCTCAGAAAGACAGCAACAGAAACATTCGATCTTTACATGGAAACTCTGATGCGAACATTGGTACTACGGCTATGTGGCATTCAAGCCACTGAGCGATTTTAACAAATTGTTGCCGCTAAAAACCACAACATTTGCAATAAAACTGCAATCGAGTGCCAGTTTCAATAGGTTAACACACACACATGCTCATACACTTACATGCGTCGATGAAATCGTATACAAAATCACAATAATCTCAAGATAAGATTTGATTTGAAAATGTTAACATGAAAAAGTAAAAGAGCCTGAAATGACGTTGTGGACAACAATGCATTTTTTCGAAAAAAAAATATTTTTGTTGTAAACAATCAACTTTGGCCCAACATTCGAAACGGCATTCCTTTAGATGTGTTATGCATTGTCGCGGCGGCTGTTTTGAGCGAACAAGTCGTAATGACCTTAAAACGAACGGCAACGACTAGTGGATACCCTTTAAAATAGGAATTTTTACGAGGACCAACACAAATATAATTTTGTAAATAATATTTTTCCTGGCACCCAGACAGGCATGGATTTTTAATAAACATTTTTCAGGCGCCGACAGAGGATTGTGGATTTTTATTTTTCTGGGGCCGACAGAGGAGTGGATTTTTAAAGAATATTTTGAGGGATCCACAGAGGAGCCTAAAATATGCGTGGATTTTTTAAAGAATATTTTTTCAAGTAGACAAAATTTTTTTCGAATAGCCAAAATAGGCGTGGATTTTTTAAAGAATATTTTTTCAAGTAGCCAAAAAATTTTTCCGAATAGCCAAAAAAGGCATGGATTTTTTTAAAGAATATTTTTTCAAGTAGCCAAAAAATTTTTTTTTCGAATAACCAAAATAGGCGTGGATTTTTTAAAGAATATTTTTTCAAGTAGCCAAAAAATTTTTTTCGAATAACCAAAATAGGCGTGGATTTTTTAAAGAATATTTTTTCAAGTAGCCAAGAATTTTTTTCGAATGGCCAAAATAGGCGTGGATTTTTTAAAGAATATTTTTACAAGTAGCCAAAAAAATTTTTCCGAATAGCCAAAATAGGCGTGGATTTTTTAAAGAATATTTTTTCAAGTAGCCAAAAATTTTTTTTCGAATAGCAAAAATAGGCGTGGATTTTTTAAAGAATATTTTTTCAAGTAGACAAAATTTTTTTTCGAATAGCCAAAATAGTCGTGGATTTTTTAAAGAATATTTTTTCAAGTAGACAAAATTTTTTTTTCGAATAGCAAAAATAGGCGTGGATTTTTTAAAGAATTTTTTTTTTTCAAGTAGCCAAAAAATTTTTTTCGAATAGCTAAAATAGGCGTGGATTTTTTAAAGAATATTTTTTCAAGTAGACAAAATTTTTTTTCGAATAGCCAAAATAGTGGTGGATTTTTTAAAGACTATTTTTTCAAGTAGACAAAATTTTTTTCGAATAGCAAAAATAGGCGTGGATTTTTTAAAGAATATTTTTTTAAGGCCCATCCGCAGCGGTGGATTTTTTAAAGAATATTTTTAAGCCCAATCCGCAGCCGTGGTTTTTTTAAGGAAAATATTTTAATGCCCATTTGCAGACGTGTTTTATTTAAAGACATTTTTTTAATTGCCAAGACTCGTGTGGATAACCAATGTAGAGTGTCGGAAAAGCCGATCAAAAGCCAATCACAGTTTTTTTCAAATTGGTCGTTTTGTTGTTGTTGTTGTTGCTTTGAGTACAAATGACTGTCACAATCACGGATTTTCATACATAATACGATGCATTGTTCACACTCCCGATATGAGTCATTCGAACAGTAACGTCATTAAGAGCCGGAGAACGTTAACAGGCACAAACCGACAGACAGACTGACTGACATTCACATAGCTATTGTTGCCGGTGCTTTATGCGGTTGCATTTTAACGGCCATAAAATCTCAGGTAGTTACTGGAAGTTGGCTCTTTTAAAAAGACAAGTTTTAGTTGTTAAAGTTTTTGTTCGGCCGGGTTGATGGATTAAAAGAAATCAATCTAGCCTAGATTTTTAAACGGAATCTTAATTAAATGGAGTAGAAAAGAAAAGTAAATGGAATATCTGAAAATTAATTTAGTTTTTTTTTTTATGATTCGCTTTTGGAATGGAATTTCCATCCTCCCACCTACATCTACATAATTTGTTGTAAACCATTTCCAGAACAATGTTGTGTATGTCATGGCCATAAACCGAATGTCGTTGTACGTGTTTCCCCTGTCAGTCCGTCAGTCCTGATCTTTATTAACCTCCTCGCTGGAAGACATAAATATTTGCATATGTCAGAGAAAGAAAATCACATTAAAGTTGTAACATAAAAAAATATCCGTCCAGAAATCATTGTAATAAAATCAATGTAATGCAACAGTCAGCATGTCGCCATTGCACAGTGGCTTTATATGGAAAAATATAAACTATTTAAAAAAATATTCTTTAAAAAATCCACGCCTTTGGTAGGCCTTGAAAAAATATTCTTTAAAAAATCCACGCCTTTGATAGGCCTTGAAAAAATATTCTCTAAATAATCCACGCCTTTGATAGGCCTTGAAAAGATATTCTTTAAAAAATCCACGCCTTTGGTAGGCCTTGAAAAAATATTCTTTAAAAAATCCACGCCTTTGGTAGGCCTTGAAAAAATATTCTTTAAAAAATCCACGCCTTTGGTAGGCCTTGAAAAAATATTCTTTAAAAAATCCACGCCTTTGGTAGGCCTTGAAAAAATATTCTTTAAAAAATTTACGACTTTGGTAGGCCTTGAAAAAATCTTCTTTAAAAAATCCACGCCTTTGGTAGGAAAAAATTTTTTTCTTTAAAAAATCCACGCCTTTGGTAGGCCTTTAAAAATATTCTTTAAAAAATCCACGCCTTTGGTAGGCCTTGAAAAAATATCTTTAAAAAATCCACGCCTTTGGTTCGGAAAGTCCTTGAGAAAACTTCTTTAAAAAATCACGCCTTTGGTTTTTGAAAAAATATTTTTAAAAAATCCACGCCTTTGGTAGGCCTTGAAAAAATATTCTTTAAAAAATCCACGCCTTTGGTAGGCCTTGAAAAAATATTCTTTAAAAAATCCACGCCTTTGGTATCAAAAAATATTTTTTAAAAAATCCACGCCTTTTAGGCCTTGTTATTCTTTAAAAAATCCACGCCTTTTAGGCCTTGAAAAAATATTTTTTAAAAAAACACGCCTTTGTTAGGCCTTGAAAAAATATTCTTTAAAAAATCCACGCCTTTGGTAGGCCTTGAAAAAATATTCTTTAAAAAATTCACGCCTTTGATATGCCTTGAAAAACATTCTTTAAAAAATCCACGCCTTTGGTAGGCCTTGAAAAAATATTCTTTAAAAAATCCACGCCTTTGGTAGGCCTTGAAAAAATATTCTTTAAAAAACACGCCTTTGGTAGGCGTGAAATAATATTCTCTAAAAAATCCACTCCTTTGGTAGACCATTGAAAAATTCTTTAAAAAATCCACGCCTTTGGTAGACCCTTGAAAAATTATTCTTTAAAAAATCCACGCCTTTGGTAGGCCTTGAAAAAATATTCTTATAAAAATCCACGCCTTTGGTAGGCCTTGAAAAAATATTCTTTAAAAAATCCACGCCTTTGGTAGGCCTTGAAAAAATATTCTTTAAAAAATCCACGCCTCTGGTAGGCCTTGAAAAAATATTCTTTAAAAAATCCACGCATTTGGTAGGCCTTGAAAAAATATTCTTTAAAAAATCCACGCCTTTGGTAGGCCTTGAAAAAATATTCTTTAAAAAATCCACGCCTTTGGTAGGCCTTGAAAAAATATTCTTTAAAAAATCCATTCTTAAAAAATCCATTCTTTAAAAAATCCACGCCTTTTTGAGGCCTTGAAAAAATATTCTTTAAAAAATCCACGCCTTTGGTAGGCCTTAAAAAATATTCTTTAAAAAATCCACGCCTTTGGTAGGCCTTGAAAAAATATTCTTTAAAAAATCCACGCCTTTGGTAGGCCTTGAAAAAATATTCCTTTTAAAAATCCACGCCTTTGGTAGGCCTTGAAAAAATATTCTTTAAAAAATCCACGCCTTTGGTAGGCCTTGAAAAAATATTCTTTAAAAAATCCACGCCTTTGGTAGGCCTTGAAAAAATATTCTTTTAAAAATCCACGCCTTTGGTAGGCCTTGAAAAAATATTCTTTTAAAAATCCACGCCTTTGGTAGGCCTTGAAAAAATATTCTTTTAAAAATCCACGCCTTTGGTAGGCCTTGAAAAAATATTCTTTTAAAAATCCACGCCTTTGGTAGGCCTTGAAAAAATATTCTTTAAAAAATCCACGCCTTTGGTAGGCCTTGAAAAAATATTCTTTAAAAAATCCACGCCTTTGGTAGGCCTTGAAAAAATATTCTTTAAAAAATCCACGCCTTTGGTAGGCCTTGAAAAAATATTCTTTAAAAAATCCACGCCTTTGGTAGGCCTTGAAAAAACATTCTTTAAAAAATCCACGCCCTTGGCCTTAAAAAAATATTCTTTAAAAAATCCACGCCTTTGGTAGGTCACGCCTTTGGTTACCCTTTAAAAATCCGATTTTATATTTAATGGTCTTTTAAAAAATATTGTTTAAAAATGTCTCGCCTTGAAGGTCCTTGAAAAAATTTTGTACTTGAACCACAGTTAACATTTCCCACTTCGTTTTTTCCTCCGGCTTTGGTTAGCAACAACAGCTTGCATTCTACAGCCAAACTTCTGACCAGTTTATGCAAATTGTTGTTGTTGCTTGTTTTTTCTCCACAGTCAACAGGGTAAGCGAATTTTTTCCCTATCTGTGTTTCCTCTTTTTGTTGTTGCTGTTGTCATTCGTGACATTTTATGCTATCATCATCATATCGAAGTGCATAGAACTCTCGATTTCAGGCCTAAAATTACAAGGCACGAAAATTAACAACAACAGCAACAAAACTGCAAATAAAATGCGGATGGTGCGATATATGCAAAAATGTTATTCGGTTGTCGAGAGATATGCCGACATTAAGTGTCATGTTACAATTAATGTTAACTCGTTTTGATGTTGCATATTTTTTTGTAATTTTTTGTTTGTGATCATAGACATGTGTGTTACCAATTATTTTTTTGTTGTTGGCCATATTTACATATCAACGCACATAAATTTGTAGTCATTAACCTTTGAGAGTAGTGAGAATAAATTTATGGACTTCTTTTTTATTTATTTTTAGTTGATATCGATATGAGTGGGGGAAAGTGCATGCATGACTTTTTTGTGTAGTCTGATAAGCCCGGACGTTGGTATTGTATTTCCTATTTGGGAATAAAAATGAAGATATTTGCAACATATTTTTTGGGGAATTTTTATATTTCCGACAGCTAAATGTTGTAACAATCTATAAATCTACTGTACTGAACTCCATCAGTATTTTCTATTACATTTGAAGAATAAAATCTCTTGGTTAATTTGTATATAAAACTATTTAAGCCTATCTCTTTAATACCTCATGGTCAGATTTCAGGAATTTATGAAGATATTGACGGATTTTTGGCTTATGTCAAATTTATCGTGGATAAATTTGAAATTTTTACCATATCCTTGGGGCCCTACATACGACAACGGAAATCCGTCTCAGTACAATGCACGGAAATTAATACAAATTAATCTTGTGAAGTTTCGTTGAAAACGGTTCAGATTTATATATTTGCGTCCGATTTTAGGTAAATGGTTCACCGAACTCTTAAAGTGTTCGATTGCACGAAATTTTGCACAACGTATCAAATTAAGACTAGAATGACGTTATTGTTTGGAAATTGGCGCCGATGCAGACATATCTACCATATATATTTCGAACGGCTGTCTAATTGAGATTAAATTTTGAACAGTGCGACTTTCCGAATAGCATATATCAAATGTATTATAAATCGATTTACATAAATTCAATACCTTGTACGCAAACGACTCTAAATCTGCCTGAATGAAATGAAATTTAGAATGGGTTGGAGAATGGCATGTGTATGGATTGATGTTAGTCGGTTCACTTATAGATAAAAATTACATATTTAAATTCGTTCAATTTCATCTCAATGCTCCTTCGATCATTGACATGGAATTGTTAGGATACATATTGAGAATATACCCAATGTGTTGAAGGGTATCATATAGTCGGTCCAGTCCGACTTTACCACTTTCCTACACGAGGAAGGGAATCTGACCAAAGTATATGCATGGCTGTGTTGATGATGATCGGTCAATATTTATCGGATCAAATGAACCCAGAACCCAAAGAAGTTGAAAGTTTATCCAAGAGGAGTTCACCTTTAAATTGATGTAATTATATTGTTGTGTGTACTCGGATGTGGGAGTTACACGTAAATATTTAATAATGTGTATGTGTTATGATATTGTTTAGTATTACCTATTGTATTACACTAGCGGGCAGAAATGTCACGCAGATTCCTTTCAAATCTTTCATAAAGTTCCGGTTATGGCCGAGGACGACGCCTCAGGATAACCCGATGTGGACAATATTCCAGGGTTAGAAAGTGGAGTTGTTGCCAAGGCTCAGAATATAAATTTTTGTGGTAGTTGTGTAGGACATCATATGGTTGATACGGTAAAAATGTACCTTATCGAAGTATCGGTTTTAAACCCCATCTTGCTTTAGGCCAAATCCGTTTCAGGCAATTTGTAGTCGATTTTCAAATGTCCCTCCGTCCGGAGTAGCCAATTTCATCCAAACTTTGCATATCGTTGTATTTCTTCAAAACTTAAAACAAGTTCGTTCCAAACTTAAAACAATATTCCCCATATTAGTCCATCTTGGGAGGTTTCATACTCCCTTACAAAATGGTCAAAATCTTGCTAAAAAATTAATTTTATAAAATCACGCAAACGGAATATCCGATGTGAACCAAACTTTAGAAATTATATTATATTAACTCTTGGTCCAAAAGTGGCATATAAGGCTGGGTTTTTGAAAATTCGTACTAGAACGGTACGAAAAGTACTAAGAAGTTTTAAATGTGATACCGATAGAGCTAGAGCTCTTAAATTTGAAACGAGGGTCACTGATGGAGTGTAGAATGGATGTAGCAAAGGGGGTTTTGGATATTCAAAATATAAGCATCCGAAAAGTACTAAAATGTACTAAATTTTGGTAAATAATGGCTAAAATCTTGGAATTTGAAATGCGAATTAAGGTTGAGCGGTAAGGTTGATATAAAAAGTGATTTTAAAAACGTGTACTCATGTATAAGAAAAGTACTAAACAATACTAAATTTGGTAAAATTTTAAGAAACTGATGGAGCTGGAATCCTAAAATTTGAAATTAACATTACCGTCGATGTGTAGGATTGGGATATGTAGGTAGTTTTGAAAATTTGTACATATGTTTACAAATGGTACTAAATCGTACTACAATTGGTACAATTTTGATTTGGCTAAGCCAACAATGCTGGAACACTGAAATTTTGGGTACGAATGTAATTTTGGAAATTCATACTTATGGATACTAAATGGTACTAAATTTGGTGGGATTCTCAAAATTCGAGTTAGGATCATTGTTGGGGGGTAGGATTGGGGTTATGTAGGGCGCGTTTTGGAAATTCGTACTATTGTCTACTAAATGGTACCAAATTGGAGTATGGATGTATTTTTGAAAATGCATTCTTATCGGTCCTAAATTTGGTACAATTTGCATTTTTCGTGAACCGATAGAACTGGAATCTTGAAATTTGGAGTTAGATTCACTGTTGAGGTTTAGAATTGGGCAATGTAGAAAGTTTAGAAATTTTGTAAAATTTAAATTTTGGGTGAACCGATAGTGCTGGAATCTTAAAATTTCGACAAAATAATGTATTTCGAAATGTTTAGACAATTCTCACGTTCGTTAACGGAGTAGCGGGCATATGCTAGTATTTCAATAAAAACACATTATTGTCTAGATAAGAAATATATTAGACTAAGCCCTCGAAATGTATCACTTTTCGTAGATTTACGGTTACTGGATCAAAAATCGGTTAAAAATGGAAAGGAACGATGAAAACTTTCGATCGAATATCGATTTCTTTTCTTTGCGTACCCTATCTAAAATCTTATAAGCGACATTATGGTAGAACATTAGGCGGTGAAAAAATCTCGCCTTATGGATATTCTGATATTTACGGATCAAGAAAACAAGGGCAAAAAAGATGCACAAGGACTCCTTATAGAAGCTGTATATGTTTTAGAAGAATTATTTTTTAATCGATTCGACTGTTCAAAACAAAGATATAAAGTCTTTTCTTAACAGCAAAAAATTAATCACTCAAAAACTTCACCTGTGTGGAAATTGTTGTTCTGGTTTCTTCATATATTCGCCAAGGGCTTTAAGAAACTTTCCACCACCCAAAATCATGTTGCACAAAGTTTTTGGATCTCCAAGGTCTTATGGAGGAAACATAAAACCTTTGAGATTTATTTATTATTATTATTATTTTTTTTTCTAAATAAAATTAACCTGCAATGACGGAAGTAAATTGTTCAAACACTCTTTTTTTCAAACCCATGGAAATTTTAATCTTTATGTGCAATAATTTTTGTGTACACAATTTTGTTGTAAATAAATTAAAAATAAATAAAAACCCCAACAAAAGCTTCTTCAGAACTATTTGTTTTTTTTTTCTCAACTGCCGACTGAACTGCTAAGCACCTAAAGGCCATGTCCGACCGACAATGGCCAATGTTCGGTTGGTAATCGGATTAAATGCAGTGTGAAATTGAGTGTATGCTCTTTGATGTGAAAGACAAACAACAAAAATCCCAGTACATTTTAAAAAAGTTCTCACAATACAAAGAAGAGCTACAGAAGTGAAGCTAGCATTTTTTCGTCTAGTTTATTTGATTTGGTTTGTTTGGGTTCTTTAAATATTCCGATATTTAACCAAGCAACCGACCAAGAAATCGTCATTAATTTATGCTTTGTATGTTTATAAAATTTATGCAAATACTTTTAACACAAAAGTTAAGCAAAAAAAAAAAGAAGAAAAAAACTCAAATCTGAAAAAACTACACAGCGATGTCTGACTGGGTGGCTGACACAACAATATGTTAAATAAACATTCCTATAGAGGTGTATAAATAAATTTGAGGTATTAAAAAATTCTACGTTTCCTTTTTTTCGGTGTGGGTAAAGACAAAGAATTTTTTGTATTTACTTTTCAAAAAATATGTATCCCCTCCTCATACACTAGATACACACCCTGCCAACAAATGAAATTTTTTTTAAGCTGAGATTTTGGATTCTCTGTAGACAGACTAGCGAGGGGATGGCATTCATTCTCGAACATATTTCTAATAAAGTCTTAATTTCGGATTTAGAAGAGGGGGTTTTTGCGCTTTTAGTAAAAAAAAACAAAATATTTGCATACCATTGAAATAGTTTGACTTTTGCTTCGACATGTGCTGACTGAATATTCGAATATCAAAAGAAACGTTCTATTTAATATTCACGATTTTTTGGATTCTTTATCATTTCTATTCAATGAATCTATTTTGGTTTTATTGGAGAGAGATACATAAAATTAATATATATGTCATTCACATAGTATTTTTTTGTTTCGAGGCGTCAATTTATTATCATTTGTTAACGGTATTAAGCGTAGCTAATTTTTTATTCTTATTGTGTTTTTTTTTTCAAAACAGGTTCTATGCATAATTTATGTGTTTATGTAATAAATTTTGAAACTATTCAAACTATTTTGTAATCTGATTAAGAATTTTTTTGACATTCATAATGATTTCTCAATTTAAAATTTTGAAGCTTAGGTTGCTAAGCTGGTTTTATCGAAGTTCGTTTCGGTATCTAAATCCCACCAGGCGTGGATTTTTAAACGAATATGTTTTCAAGCCATCCCAATAGGCGTGGATTTTTAAAGGAATATTTTTTAGGCAACCAGCCCAATAGGCGTGGATGGATTTTTAAAGGAATCTTTTTTAGGCAACCAGCCCAATAGGCGTGGATGGATTTTTAAAGGAATTTTTTTTAAGCAACCTGCCCAATAGGCGTGGATGGATTTTCAAAGGAATATTTTTTAGGCAACCATCCCAATAGGCGTGGATTTTTAAAGGAATATTTTATAGGCAACCATCCCAATAGGCGTGGATTTTTAAAGGAATATTTTTGTTAGGCAACCATCCCAATAGGCGTGGATTTTAAAGGAATATTTTTTAGGCAACCATCCCAATAGGCGTGGATTTTTAAGGGAATATTTTTGTTAGGCAACCATCCCAATAGGCGTGTATTTTTAAAGGAATATTTTTTCAAGCCATCAAAAATAGGCGTGGATTTTTAAAGGAATATTTTTTCAAGCCATCAAAAATAGGCGTGGATTTTTAAAGGAATATTTTTTCAAGCCATCAAAAATAGGCGTGGATTTTTAAAGGAATATTTTTGTTAGGCAACCATCCCAATAGGCGTGGATTTTTAAAGGAATATTTTTTCAAGCCATCAAAAATAGGCGTGGATTTTTAAAGGAATATTTTTTCAAGCCATCAAAACTAGGCGTGGATTTTTAAAGGAATATTTTTGTTAGGCAACCATCCCAATAGGCGTGGATTTTTAAAGGAATATTTTTTCAAGCCATCAAAAATAGGCGTGGATTTTTAAAGGAATATTTTTTCAAGCCATCAAAAATAGGCGTGGATTTTTAAAGGAATATTTTTTCAAGCCATCAAAAATAGGCGTGGATTTTTAAAGGAATATTTTTGTTAGGCAACCATCCCAATAGGCGTGGATTTTTAAAGGAATATTTTTTCAAGCCATCAAAAATAGGCGTGGATTTTTAAAGGAATATTTTTTAGGCAACCATCATCCCAATAGGTTATATAAGCAAATACATACACACATATATACACGTCTATATGGATTCCATAAATTTTTACTATTAATGACATGTTAAATATCTTTGGCAATTTACATGTAAACATTTTTACACATTCGCAGGCTATAATTTGTTGATTAATCTGATTAAAGATGCGGTTGTGTATGTGTGGGTGTGTGCGTGCGTCTGTACAAATATTCTCCACAACTTAAGAATGTTCATTTTTATTTTTGTGAAGTAGTTTTGCCAAAAGAATCCATTAAATAATTTATTACACATTTTTTGTTACTAATTAATTTTGCCAGAAAACCACAACTTTTAAAGATAGAAAAACACGAAAGCAAACTTCGATTACATACACGGGCACACAAGTGTACATACTTGTTTATAGTGTACAAAATTATACACATGGTCAGAGTGTGTAATATGATTTGAATCAAATTAAAATTTGTAGTTCCTTTACATTAGATATACATGCTACATACATATATAAACTGAAAAGAAAATACATAAATTTTAATTAGTTTAAAAAAGACACATGTCTTAAGACGACAACAACTACATTGGCAGCCACCATAAAATTGGGGCATAAATGTTTTGATATCAGGAGAAAAGAATAGCAAGGTGTGTGTCAACACAATGGGTTGGAAATTTTTTAATGACAGTACAAATATTTATTTTTATCACAATATTTGCATTTTCAAATATTATATCTAAAATTAATAACAATTGCAAGTTCTGGATGACTCCAATAGTTTTCGGTGATGATAGGTTAATATTTATATAGATCATAGTTATGATTCGAACACCACGAACTTTTACATAGAAAATGGATATAGATAACACACTTTCTCAAAGATGGCAGGCATACGAAAGTTGCCAACATATTAAAACCAGTGAGCGGAGCAGTATAGTCGGACGGGGCCGAACATACGATACCCTACACAACTACCACGGAACTCAAATTTTCTGCGGATGTTTATTCCGAGCCTAGGCAATTATTCGTGATATTTGCACCCTCTTGCCCGATTAGAGGTAAACAGCTCCTCTTCCTCACACTGACATATTTTTCGAATATTATGAGTATTCAGTACAGCTATTGTCCAGATTCCCCTCATCGTGGGTTGTGTTGTGATGTTCGGCTTTCATTTGTGGTCTACAGATCGACTCGAAAATAACACAAAAAATAAAGTTTTCGGTTCACTTCATTCCAAAATTATTATCTGATCATCACCGAAAATTGTAGGCGTTGTTCTTGACCATAACCGGAACCTCATGGAACATTTCAAAGCGATCAGCGCTATAGATCCGCTCTCTAGAGTGATAATGGGTTACTAAATAATATACGAATACGGATATACCTGTAAATATTTAGGTGTTACTCCCACATCCGAGCACATACAACAATATAATTGGTATCAATTTAAAGGTCAACAACTCCTCTTGGATATAATATCAAATTATCAGGTCTATGTCCTTCAAAGGTAAATATATACGCTATAGAATACAATTTTTGTCATTTTTCACACAAAAAAGTCAGGGTCCATTTGACCCGCTAAATATTGACCGATATTTATCAAAACAGGCATGCTTATTCTTTGGCTCGATCCCCTTCTCCATGCAAAATTTCACGATGTTCGGGCCATTATTGCGGCCTCTGGAGCGACCAGAAAAACCGACAAAAATTTAGTATTTGGTCCATTTCATCCCCTAAATATTAACCGATCTTTCCCAAAAACAATAGGGGTTTTCATTGGCCAGAACCCATCCTACATGCAAAATTTCGTGAAGATTGGTCCATAACTGTGGCCTGTATCGTATTTACAAATTATAATGGACAGACGGACGGACACACATGTCTAGATCGACTCAGCTAGTCGAGATATGACGATCCGTGGGTCTAGGACCAATATTTCGCGGCGTTACAAACTTTTGGGGCTGCACAAAGCTATAATACCCTGACAACATAGTTGTGTAGGGTATAAATATACCAAAATACTTTTTGCGAATATACTAACATATGTACAGGGTTCCACAAACATGGGACAAATATCGCTAAATTTTTTACAAAATCGATCAAAATTTATGTACATTGTTAGTAGTGTTGGGTATAATATGGTCGAACAGGCCCGACTTTTCCGTCCCGACCACAGAAAAAAGAAGAATGATCAAGAAAAACGTGAGCGTGAGCAAATCGAGATGTACAGGAGTCAGAATTGAGTCCGGAAATTTTACCAACGAGTAAAACACCAATACAAAAGGCTTTGGTGCAGGCACATCCTCCTGATGACAGATACAGACAGCGTGTTGAGGATCTGGCACCTTTTGATTAATTGGTGTACAATCAACATGAATAGGTCAAAATTCTATATGTAAGCTATGCTATATCTAAATCTTAACCGATCTTAAGGAAACTTGCAGAGATTAATTTATATTAATTTCAGTACGTTGTGTCCATAGGTCTAACATTGGGTATTTTGCGCACAATTCGAAAGATATATAGGGACTTTGGTGCCCCGTTTACCTTAAATCGGACGAAAATATATATGGGAGCTATATATAAATCTGACCCAATTTTCTCGAAACTTGACACACGTCGTTCCAGACTCAATTCAGAATACTATACCAAATTTCGTGCAAATCGAGAAATTTGAGTGGCACAAGATCAGTAGTTAAAGTCGGAATGGACTTCTCGGAGCCCTTCAATACCGAAAGAGGATTAAGACAAGGTACCAGTTTGTCGTTTGACCTGTTTAACATCCTGCTGTGAACAGAAATGGCACTCTGTACAACAAACAACATATGTTACTCGCCTACGCCGATGACATCGATATAATGTGTCGAATATTGCGAGCGGAGTCTGCCAAAGTGGGACAGTAAATATCGAAAATACCAAGCTAATGGTACCAACGCGCAAGACGTCCAGTAGATTCGGAACAACTGTGGAACTTTAGAACTACCGCTTCGTGGTAATTAAAGATTTTATATACCTTGGTACAGCCATAAACAAAACTAATAACCTCAGCTTTGAAATCCGTAAGAGAATAGATGCTATAAATGCTACTATAGTGTGAGTAAGCAACTCAAATGCAAGGCCAACTCTCGCCAGACCAAACTCACACTCTACAAGACGCCGGTATTACGCGTGGTGTTGTATGGATTTGAAGCATGGGTACTTGCGCAAGCATGTGAGGCAGTTCTTTGAGAGAAAAAATCTACGGGCCGATCTACGGCGACGGTGAATATCGTCGTCGAAAGAACCATGAGCTATACCATTTATCGAGCTGCAGCGACCACATTGGCTAGGTCATGTTGTGAGAATGGATGAGGATTCCCCCACTCAAAAGTCATATAAAAGCGCCGATTGCCGACAGCATTATATGTAATAATCTATTTGTTATGTCCACTCCTTCTAATAGGACAATTCTGCAAGGGCAATATGGGTATCGTTGCAAATAACGTTTGCTACTACTACTTTTCATTGCAAGAGTTAAAAATTTTAAAAATGGTGTCCGATGCCGTCGTATTTAACGATTTCTGAAAATATCATCAGGACAATTCTTCAAGACAACTAACTTTTGATACAAACTCATATTGTGACTCAACTCATATATTTTGTGCAAACGGAAATTGCATTTTTTTACCGAATATATCGTTATATTTAATTGGCTTACGGATGATCCCTATAAAAATTTGTGAAAATCTGTTTCCATTTAGAGGATTTTTATCCCACTTATACATAGGTGGTGTGGTTGGAAAATCGTCTTAAATTACAATAACTTTATTTGGCTGATGATATGGAATGTCAAAATTTGGTGGAGAAAATGTGGCTAAAAGTCTTTCAAGTAGCGCGGAATTATAATGACTTCAGTTGGGAAAATTTTGCTAAAACCTTAAAAATACCAACACTAGGGTGGAACCGATAAAGAGGACTATCCGTGGACAGACATATACCATTTTAAATACCAATCTCTTCGAAATAGCAGCAATTGTTGTGTAGAATTTCAAAGCTCCGTCTAAGATATTGCAAGCACTGTGGCGATTTCACCAGATATACAGCCTTGGCTTATTCGGAAAAACTGCAGATTACAATAATGTACATATTTCAATAAATCTCAAGCCATTGTAAAAAATCTAACCCTCTAATATGTCATCCAAAATCAGATCACAAAACTGTCTTATATTTTACAGTCAGTTTATTGTAAAGACAAGCAAAGACAAATTAAAATTTATAATTTATTGCTTGAAAAGAAAACTTAATAATTAACAAGAAAATCCCATTAATATGATTTAACTATAGACAAATCCCCAAATGAAACTTTTATTCCCCGAAAAGTTTATTATTTACATGACGACGACGATGATGGTGATGAGGGTGGGGTGGATGGTGATGATTACGAGCTTAATGCGCTAGTTTACGATGTTTGTGTTTGGTTATCTGGCGCCCTCCAAAACAACAATCCTAAACAGAAATGTTCCCCAAAAATTTGGTGTTCGTTTTGGAGAAGGGGAAATTTTTTAAATTAAAAAGATATGGAAGGGGTTTCATCCAGACTGCTAAAGAACTGTGAAGCAAAGCAAATAACAAATTTAAAGAAGTGGTTTTAGGTACAACCCCTTTTCAAACAATCTTCAAAATTTTCAATATTAAATTTATTTTATAGCTGTCTTGGAAGACTTGCCATCACCACCACTTACAATTCAAATATCTCCAAAGTAACCCCAAAAATTGAGTAAGGCTTTATTAAACATGTTTATAGAATTTTAAATATTTCCCCATATGCCAGGGGTATTGTCTGCCAAATTTTATAATTACAAAACATATGTATGCAAAGAATTTTCCAATTAAATAGCAAATTAAATATTTAATTCCCTTGACCGCAAATAAGACCTTCATTTAGGGTACAGTAAATAAATTCGTTAACCCAAACAATTATCAATATTGAAATGTCTTTGATGTGGGGTTGTGACCAATGAGGCAGAGGGAAATATTAAAATTAAAGATCAGGAAGATTTTTATACCCTACACAACTATGTTGTCAGGGTATTATAGCTTTGTGCAGCCCCAAATGTTTGTAACGCCGCGAAATATTGGTCCTAGACCCACCTTTAAGTATACCGATCTTCATATCTCGACTAGCTGAGTCGATCTAGACATGTGTGTCCGTCCGTCCGTCCGTCCGTCCGTCCGTCTGTCCATTATAATTTGTAAACACGATACAGGCCACAGTTATGGACCAATCTTCACGAAATTTTGCATGTAGGATGGGTTCTGGCCAATGAAGACCCCTATTGTTTTTGGAAAAGATCGGTTAATATTTAGGGGATGAAATGGACCAAATACTAAATTTTTGTCGGTTTTTCTGGTCGCTCCAGAGGCCGCAATTATGGCCCAAACACCGCGAATTTTTGCATGGAGAAGGGGCTCGGGCCAGAGAATAAGCATGCATGTTTTGATAAAGATCGGTCAATATTTAGCGGGTCAAATGGACCCTGACTTTTGTGTGAAAAATGACAAAATTTTTATTCTATGGCATATATATTTACTCCTGGAGGATGTAGACCCCAGGAGTTGATAGCATATCCAAGAGGAGTGGTTGGCCTTTAAATTGATACCAAATATAGTGATGTATCTACTCAGATGTGGGAGTTACAGTCAAATATTTACAGGTGCTTACGTATTCAGATATTATTTAGTAACCCATTACCACATTAGCGGGAGAAATATCGCGCTGATGGCTTTGAAATTGTTCACGAGGTTCCAGTTATGGTCAAGAACAACGCCTATAATTTTCGGTGATGATCAGATTAAAATTTTGGGATGAAATGGACTGAGAATATAATTTTTTGTGTGTTTTCGAGTAGAGTATAATCCAAAAATCACAACACAACCCACCGTGAAGGTAATCTGGACAAGTAATTAGAAGGACTGTACTGAATATTCGAAAATAGTAAGGAAGAGGTGTTGTTAACCTCTAATCGGACATCCTCAGAAAGTCTAGACTGGTTTTTAAATAATATTTCTTTAAGGACTCTAAAAAGGCGTGGATTTTTTAAACAATTATTTTTCAAGGACCAAAACAAGTCGTGGATTCTTCAAAGAATATTTTTAAGGACCATAATAAGGCGTGGATTTTTAAACAATTATTTTTCAAGGACCAATACAAGGCGTGGATTCTCTCAAGAATATTTTTTTAAGGACCATAACAAGGCGTGGATTTTTTTAAAGAATATTTTTTTCAAGGAGCCATCAAGGCTTGGAATATTTAAAGAATATTTTTTCAAGGATAAACACAAGGCGTGGATTTTTTAAAGAATATTTTTTCAAGGACAAACACAAGGCGTGGATTTTTTAAAGAATATTTTTTCAAGGACAAACACAAGGCGTGGATTTTTTAAAGAATATTTTTTCAAGGACAAACACAAGGCGTGGATTTTTTAAAGAATATTTTTTCAAGGACAAACACAAGGCGTGGATTTTTTAAAGACTGTTTTTCCAAGGACAAACACAAGGCGTGGATTTTTTAAAGACTGTTTTTCCAAGGACAAACACAAGGCGTGGATTTTTTAAAGACTGTTTTTCCAAGGACAAACACAAGGCGTGGATTTTTTAAAGAATATTTTTTCAAGGACAAACACAAGGCGTGGATTTTTTAAAGAATATTTTTTCAAGGACAAACACAAGGCGTGGATTTTTTAAAGAATATTTTTTCAAGGACAAACACAAGGCGTGGATTTTTTAAAGAATATTTTTTCAAGGACAAACACAAGGCGTGGATTTTTTAAAGAATATTTTTTCAAGGACAAACACAAGGCGTGGATTTTTTAAAGAATATTTTTTCAAGGACAAACACAAGGCGTGGATTTTTTAAAGAATATTTTTTCAAGGACAAACACAAGGCGTGGATTTTTTAAAGAATATTTTTTCAAGGACAAACACAAGGCGTGGATTTTTTAAAGAATATTTTTTCAAGGACAAACACAAGGCGTGATTTTTTAAAGAATATTTTTTCAAGGACTGCCAAACAAGAATATTTTTTCAAGGACAAACACAAGGCGTGGATTTTTTAAAGAATATTTTTTCAAGGACAAACACAAGGCGTGGATTTTTTAAAGAATATTTTTTCAAGGACAAACACAAGGCGTGGATTTTTTAAAGAATATTTTTTCAAGGACAAACACAAGGCGTGGATTTTTTAAAGAATATTTTTTCAAGGACAAACACAAGGCGTGGATTTTTTAAAGAATATTTTTTCAAGGACAAACACAAGGCGTGGATTTTTTAAAGAATATTTTTTCAAGGACAAACACAAGGCGTGGATTTTTTAAAGAATATTTTTTCAAGGACAAACACAAGGCGTGGATTTTTTAAAGAATATTTTTTCAAGGACAAACACAAGGCGTGGATTTTTTAAAGAATATTTTTTCAAGGACAAACACAAGGCGTGGATTTTTTAAAGAATATTTTTTCAAGGACAAACACAAGGCGTGGATTTTTTAAAGAATATTTTTTCAAGGACAAACACAAGGCGTGGATTTTTTAAAGAATATTTTTTCAAGGACAAACACAAGGCGTGGATTTTTTAAAGAATATTTTTTCAAGGACAAACACAAGGCGTGGATTTTTTAAAGAATATTTTTTCAAGGACAAACACAAGGCGTGGATTTTTTAAAGAATATTTTTTCAAGGACAAACACAAGGCGTGGATTTTTTAAAGAATATTTTTTCAAGGACAAACACAAGGCGTGGATTTTTTAAAGAATATTTTTTCAAGGACAAACACAAGGCGTGGATTTTTTAAAGAATATTTTTTCAAGGACAAACACAAGGCGTGGATTTTTTAAAGAATATTTTTTCAAGGACAAACACAAGGCGTGGATTTTTTAAAGAATATTTTTTCAAGGACAAACACAAGGTAGATATAGCTCCCATACATATTTTCGTCCGATTTAAGGTAAATGGTGCACCAAAGTTCTTATATATCTTTCGATTTGCAGGAAATTTGGCATAACGTACTGAATTGAACGTAGAATGATGTCTGTTAAGTTTAGTGAAAATCGGTCCATATTTAGATATAGCTTCCATATATAGATTCGTCCGATTTCATGTAAATGGTGTACCAAAGTCCCTGTATATCTTTCGATTTGCATGAAATTTGGTATGACGTAATGAATTGAGCCTAAAATTGTGTCTGCCAAGTTTCGAGAAAATCGGTCCAGATTTAGATATAGCTCCCATATATTGTTTCGTCCGATTTCATGTAAATGGTGGACCAAAGACCCTACATATTTTTCGATTAACGCGAAATTTGACATGACGTACTGAATTGAGCCTAGAGTGATGTCTGCCAAGTTTTGTGAAAATCGTTCCAGATTTAGATACAGCCCCCTATATATATATAGTTTTATATTAGATTTAGATAAATATCACATATTATTACATGATAATAATCCAGTTTCATATACCCATAGTGGTGAAGGGTGTCATACTACCTTCCTTACTGGTTTAAGGAATATTTTTTAAAAGCCCAACACAAGGAGTGATTTTTTTAAAGAATATTTTTTTAAGACTAT
>NW_026886939.1:0-83755 GCF_032173495.1 Musca vetustissima
ATAATGGTACACCAAAGCCCCAAAGTTAGGTCGATTGACACCAAATTTTGCACAACGAACTGAAGTTACTATAACATAATGGGTGTCATGTTTCGTTGAAATCGGTCTAGATTTTATAGCTTTTATATATAGTTTCGTCCGATTTTAAGTAGATGGTGCACCAAAACCCCAAATTTGGGCCGACTGCCGCAAAAATTTGCACAAGGAGTTAAGTTATGTTGAAATCGGTTCAGATTTGGATATAGCTTTTATATATATTTTCGTCCGATTTAATGTAAATGGAGCACCAAACTTCTCATTTTTGACAGATTGACACGAAATTTGCCACAACATAAAAAATTGATCATAGAATGACGTAATTGCGTTTTTACATAATTTTGTCCCACTGTAAACAAACGGCTCCTATATCTGTCCAAATTAAAAATTTTGTATAGGTTGCAGAATGGGATGCTAAAGATCATATATTTCAGTTCAAAAAAATGCGACGTTGTCGAAAGATGAGGCGATCTCCGAGACTCGGTTCGATGAATTTAATTTTTATTGCATGCAAGAACAGAATTTTGTCCAAAAATAGGGATTGTTATAACAGTTTGAGATCTTTCCAATTAGCCGTTATGCCGTGAATTAAAAATTTGTTTTGTCTTCGACTTTTTTTCGGGTGAGTAATTTTTGTTCATTCTGTAGCAAACATCTAAAAAATCGAACTTCACAGATTTAATTCAACGATAACACGAATGCTTTACTGTGACCCTTGATAGCTGTAATATTATTCATACTTACACATACATAGAAAATCCCAAAAACATACTTATACACAAATCATGCTGTTGACTTTGAATTCATCATAATGAACCCGAACTCGTCGAACAGGAACTACAATTCATATATCATTGTCGAACTCTAAAACGGGTGTGTTTATGTGTGTTCGACGCTGTGTCCGTTACGCCTTCGTCTTTTCATCCTGCTGCTGCTGTGATCCCTTGGTATTTTTCACGTGCATGACACGTTTCAGGCAAATTTCATTTTATTGCTATTCTTGTTGTTGTTATGTTTTCTACTTCTTATTCTGTGTATTTTTGCCTTTGTGTCTCTGCTTCTATTTTATGGCGTTTTGTCGTCCTCATTACTCTTGGGCCAAATCGAAAACAAAAGCCAAGCGAAAAAAACACACCCCAGTAGTAATCCGGTACTGCAAATTGAACGCGTGCCATCAGTGCCAGTGATAAATTTTTGGCAAATATTTCATTTCATTAGAGTTCGAAGCAAGCGAACAACCATCCATCGAACCAACCAACAAAGCGGCCAACCATCTCATCACATCACAATAATACAGCTAACCCAGAGTTCAAGTTATTTTTTCGTTTTTGAGTAAAACAGAAAATTGTAAGGATTCATAGAGTCCTTTGTCTCGAATGCATGTGTATGTGAACGTGTGCATTATTCAAGGGCTCCTTTGGGGGTTGCTGCTGCAAATGATAAATTATGTCAAACATAATTTGACGCTGCGGTATGTGTGTGCGCCTTTGCTATTTATTTGTATTCGTAATAGTGTTAGTAATGCTTTTGGCTTGTATACTAACACATACATACGTATATATCAGATTTCAATTGAATTTATTTTTTTACCATGTGAGAATGTGTGTGTGCTTAGTGTACTGGTCTACTTCATAAAATGATTTGTCTTTGTCCTTTTGCTGCATAAATTAAAAATTTCTGCCTGGACAATGACATTCCAAAGTTGCCACATGACACAAAAAAGCATAACGAAATGCGTAACACTATCTCTGGCATTATCTTGCTCTTTTTTCGATAGAAATTTACGAAAACAATAAAGGACTCATTTCTTTGTGTATGTGAGTGACTCTGTGTGTGTATGTCATTAAAGAAGACAGCATATCAAATAACCTTTGACTGTTATTGTAAACTCTGCATGTCATTTAGAAAATTCTTCTGCTTTGTTTAAGCTGCTCAAGTTTGAAGAGAATATAACCCATTTTGTTGGCCTCCTAGGTTATTGTGTTCTTTGTGTTTTGTTTTAAATTATCTTTTATGTTTCTTGTTTTAGTTTTGCTTTAATAATGAGAAATGACAACAAAAAATGGATCATATCTTACTTTATTACTTCTCTACTGCATCGATATAAATTAGACAAGTAATCTTTGTTATCATCATAGTTTTTATTTAAGTCGTTAGGATGGATCTACGTTAGATCCTTTTCTACTAATACTACAACCGTAGTTATTTTTTAATATTTTTCTAAGACTATCAAAAGGCATTTGATTTTTAATTATTGGCATTTGATTTTTAATACTAAAGACTAGACCACCATAAGGTGGAGTGTATATTAAATCAGTCATTATGTTTGCAACGCCTCGAAATATTCACCGGTGACTCCATAAAGTATATATATTCCTGATCAGAATAAAATTCTATGTCGATTAGGACGGACATCGACAAAGGATTATATGCACATTTTCAAGCCAAACTTGAAACAAGGTGCATTCAGAAGGGAATCTCGCGGGACTTTCTTTCCATAATATACAGACTTTGTATCCTTTATAACTGTCCAAAATACTTCAAAACACCCCCTCAAAATTAATTATCCTATTGGGAATTTGTGGTCAATTTTGAAGTAAAATTTTAGGCATCAGAAATATGAAGGGCCTGAAAATAGCTTTAAAGCGGAATGGGATCAAATATTACAAGCGTTAACCTCCAAAGAATTCGAATACATGCGTGCGGTCATAAAACGAACATGATATTCAACAAAATAATACCAATCTACAATTCTACCAATCGATTGCTGTAAACCAAATAGACATTTCAGCAAATTCAATGGGGGTTTTCCCTAAAATCTCAAAC
The DNA here is from genome assembly GCF_032173495.1 of Musca vetustissima. Lineage (NCBI taxonomy): Eukaryota > Metazoa > Arthropoda > Insecta > Diptera > Muscidae > Musca > Musca vetustissima. The sequence goes on from NW_026886939.1 coordinate 2,863, forward strand.
CCCCAAAATGTTTACATAGTAGGGCGTGTATAAAATGCTGAAAAAATTTGTATAAAATCCATAGTAGTGTATAAAATCTTGAAAATACTTAAATTTAGAGGGCAAATTTATATGAAGCATACTAAGGCGGGACCAATATTGACAACATTGTGTAGAAATTAGCGAATGCTGGGTTTTTTCATTATATAAGAGGTTATGCTTAATTAAGGACCGATATAGCTAAAGTTCCAAGCTAATAATTTAGTTTTGAATCTCAATACCGTGCATCATGCTAAATATTAAATATGTATGATGTTATATATAGGACCTGGGCCTAAATGCGGGTCGATATAGATCATTCTCCAACCTCACGTTCTAGTTTTTATGTCGATATACCCCGTAGAAAAATGATTACAACATATGGCCAAATCGAGTAAATCGCTTTGCAGGGTATGAACTGAAAATTTCGTCTACAGAATATCCCCCATTCTATGGTGAAATACAGCTATATGGGGATAACCCCAACACACGGAACAAATTTGCTAACTATTTTAATTTAAAAAAGGGGGTTATATAGGGACTACCCCTAAAATGGGGTGAATATTAATAATTTTTAGTAGGGAGATTTGTTACCATATACGACTACAAAATACCAAATTACAGCAGATTCGTTTGAAAAACGCTCTCAAGAACCCCAAAATACCGAAAATTGGGAAGGTACTCTTATATGGGGGGCTATCAGAAAAAGTGGACCGATGTTTATAATTTTTAGTTTAGATATTTGGCACCAAATAAGAACACAAAGTACCAAATTTCAGCGAATTCGGTTGAAAATCGCGCTCAAGAACTCCAAAATACCAACAATTGGGGGGTACCCTTATATGAAAAAATGAACCTATATTTATAATTTTTGGTGGGGAGATTTGCTACCCAATAAGAACTCAAAACATGCTTAAATCGTCATAGAACTTGACTCTGATCTAGAATATATATACTTTATAGGGTCGGAAATTATTATTTCGCTGGGTTACAAACGGAAAACAAAACTAATATACCCTCCATACTATGGTGGAGGGTATAAAAAAATTATATGAAATTTAGAAAAATCTGCTTAATTATTGAATACTTCGTAAATTCTTAACTTTTAATGGGTGTACGAATGCGGATTTTGCATACTCTATTTAATTCCTTAGAAGTATATAATATCAATAAAGCAATGAAATCGTTGATTCGTGAACTTGCATTAAATTTCAAAATCCTTGTTTTTACAATAACAAAAAAAAAAAAAAAAAAAAACAATATTGATAGTTGTTATAAGTTACGGAATAAACCTACTGATTTGAAAGATATAACTTTTTCCTCTTTTTTTTCCCAAACGAACTTAACGATTTATGTAATTATTTTTACACGTTTCTAAATACTTTAAATAATTGTAAATATTTTCAACCAATCCTAGATTTTAAATAGCTCCATAACATATTTATGACAAATGTCAAACGTGACAGTCCCGGAGACCTACCCTAACTTGGGTGTATAATATAGCAATTTGAATCAACAAAACATACTCTACGTTATTTTACACTTACATCAGCATGCTATGCAATGTTTCGGAAAAATATTGAAAGCTTGGTTCCTCATTAATCACAAATCGATCGAAAATATATATGACAAATATATCTAAATCTTAACCAATTTTACCAAAACGTAACACTACATTCTAGATTCAATACGGCACGTTTTGCAAAATTTCGTCATTCAAGACTCAGTTCAATAAGCTATTCAAAATTTAATGTAAATCGAATAAACCTAGGGTCTTTGTTGTTCCTTTACATAAAATCATACGAATAAAATATATGGGACCTATACCTAAATCCGGATCGATTTAATGAATATATGTCAAATAAATCCTCATAATGTAGGATAACCCGGTAAAAAGCTATGCAAAATTTTGTATTAATCGGACAGACCTTGGGACCCATTTACCTAAAATCGGAAGAAAAAATAATTAGGAGTTATATATAAATATAAACCGATTTCCGTGAAACTTTGATCACTTTATTTCATTCTCAATACGTCAGCAGCATTTGCATCAAATCGGTCCAAAATATATACGGGGGATATATCCAAATTTGAACCGATATGAACCAAAGTTTGTATTCTTCATTTTTATTACCACATACTGCCTGTGGGAAGATTGAACCAGACCGGCATTCTATGTTCAAATTGGTACGCAGTGTTCAAAGTGCTCTTTAGTGCACCATCGTGGAAGCGGATAAAAATATATATGAGCCTATTTTTACTAATTTCAATAGGGTCCTTGGAATAAATAAATGAGCATTCGGATCATAACGACAACGTGTACTTTGTACTAGGGAAGTGATTCTACGCCAATTTTAAAATGTAATAGTGGCCTATCTTGTTTCCCTTTTCGCTTGTTTCAAACATATGTACAAAGAAAATAATATCCGTTAATCTTGTTATTTTTGTGCGAAAATTAATTAATGTCATAAGCAAACTATTTGCTATTCCTAACCCTATTGGAATTTTTGGTCTCAGATGTTTCAGTCAGTCCAAATCACATGTGACGTAAATAAGGACTTCTGTTTAATCATATTCCCCCATCAGACATTAGTGACTTTGTATTACATTAATCAAACCCCATGACTCATCACACTAATCAATTCATTCATAATCAATATTCCAAAAAAATACAATTTCCTAGGAAATGACGTCGATGCCAAAATTCCACAACGCAATTCCATTTATGTGTGTGTTCTGTAACTACCAAATATTCGTAGACGAAATAAATGACGTCTTATAAGAAAAATATCTATACAAACACCCGCATTGTCTGGAGTTCTGAAACCAAACAACGACCACTTGCTGGGGGTATTCCGACTTAGTGTGGTTTAATGGTGGTTATGGCGGGTGGGTGTTTGTTTTTTTGGGTGGCACAATTGTTGCTGTTACGGTATGAGTGTTGGAAGTACATGTTGCTTGTGAAGGACCAAACCGAAGGAATTTCCTATAAGAAAAATTTCTTTGGAAATGTCCTAGACGATGGTAAGAAACATTTATGGCTTTTGTGGTTGTGTATGTGTGAGTGTTTTCTTGCCGCTGTTGTTGTTTTTTCTTGTGATTCCTTGAATTGGTGTCGTATTAGAAGAAACAACACCACTGGCGGCAAGGACCAACAACCCTTAAGGCTGTTGACTGATGATGACGATGGTGCCGGCAAAGTAAGAATAGATAAAGGAAGAAAACAAACAATAACAGACAACAAGGCTTGACACATAAGGACATGGGACGAGCAGCACAAGAAACCAACAATGGTATTTCGCAGGAAGAAATGACTGTTGCATTTTTACAGAAAAACCAAGACGTGTCACGGTGGTGGTTGTTGTTATTTTGAAATTGAGTTTGGGGTTGAGTATCTCGAAGACAAACACACACTAATAAAGATATATCTCAAGTAATTGAGAGAAATTTGTAAGAACAACCCCTTAGGAGGCTCTTTAAAATTGAAATCCATTTACCTGTTGGATACTCAAAGACAATTAAACACACCGAGAGTGAGAGAGCATTACACCTAAGGTATTCACACAGTAGCTCGAAGGCAAGAGAAAACATTTAGGGAATCATAAACAATAAATTGTGGTGTGAGAGAATACGAGAGAGAAGGGTAAGAAAGAGACCTTAAGATTTTCTCAAGATTGTCTCGGTGAGTGTAAGTTGGTAGTGAGGACGAGTACGAGTGAGGTCATGATCACTACCTTAAAAGAGGATCGTTTAGTTTATTTCAAGTTATTCGAATGGAAACGTCTTAATACGGTCGTGATACACTACGCATTATATTACAAAACTATTACAAACTAAGAAATGGATTACTCTGATGGATTTTTTCAAATTCACAAAGGACTAAGAAATGGATTTATCTGAAGGATTTAAACTAAGATATAAAATTCTTTACATCTTCAATTTCATAACTGACATTCCAAAAGAATAATAAGGAAAATGATAACCCAATTACGGATAACACAGACAGAAAGCTGATATTCATCAACAAAAAAATTACAACATTTGTGCCCTGATGGAAATGAAAAGCGTTAAATATTTATATTATTCGAATTGTTGTTGTAATTATATTCCATAGCAACAACATCTGGATAAATTTCAATTATGGCACTATGGTGAAGTGGAATAAAGGGGTGACTGATCATTAGTTGGGCTTGTTTCAGGCGGCGTTGGTGTTGTTTGAAAACCAATGAAGAAGAGTATGTGACCGTTTCATGGAATTGCAGAGAGAAATAAAAACTGAACAAATTGTCGAATTTCTTAACTAAAAGGACTCGAATTGTGTGTGTGTGTGTGGTATATGTTCGAAACTGTGTGTTATAAAAAATGAATTGTGTTATGTTTACGAAATATTTAATGCAGCCATGCATTAAATTGAAATTTTAACACCGCTCATTTGATGTTATGGTTGTCATTATTATTATTTCTGCACAATTGTTAGTGAGCTCCGGAATCTAATTAATGATCATGTTTGTATGGTAATATGTTTCAATGTGTTTAGGGTACCCTGCCATTATCAATTTCGAACATAAGCTATTTTGTAGGCATACAGTTAGACAATTTTTTTTGTGATCAACAAATTGTGATTCTTTTGAAATTCCAACGGAATTGTTATTTTCGTACACAAATTATTTTTTTACATAGTGGAACAGGGTATAATGTTATTGGGTCCCGCACGTGTGTGTACATGCAAAAGGAAACTAAATGCATATATCCATATTCACATTTCAGAATATGCTTAAAATCCCACAAACGTCAATTCAAGCCTGGTCGTCCGCGTGATGTATGTTATTCTTGAATTGGATAATTAAAATCAGCCCAGATAGTTTAAGTATGCAATTTAATTGGAATTCATGCCATTGGAGAACCAATGATACTATGCTTGCTCACTTCACACGAACCGAATTGATAATTCTATTTCTCTAGAATTGTGACAGAAACCACATTTCTCGGGCTTCATGTTGACGTTAAAGTATAAGTATTCTAAACGGGCATTTGTCTCCAATGTATACTTTTTTGAAAATGGGTTTACATTTACTATTAAATAATGTTTAATTTTCGAATCCTAATTTTTGCTTGAATTTTTATTTTTTTTTTAGTCAGCAAGATCGATATAAATCGGGTTTATATCCACTCGGAGGAGTATAGTTTGAATAAAAGTCTGATGTTGCAAAAAAAATCGAGTCTATCGGCCGTTGTGTTGTTTGTTTGTAGAGACGGATGGTCCGATCTTTATATGAGTTTGCCTTACGGCTAATGAGGGTATACACACTTTGCTACGGCAAAAATGTGTCTCATCAAAATATTGGATCCCATGTTTTTTTTTGACCAAATCCGTTGCAGAAAATTTTGTGTCGCCTCCAAACATTCTACAAAAATGTCGATCATAACTTTTTAGTTAGAGTCCTTTAAGACAATAAATCGATATCGGTATTATTTTCATCGTATTTTTCCACCTTTTCCCCATTCTTGTTCAGATAACCTTATATCCAAACACAAATAAACGCGGACATTTTCTTTTGTATGAGGGACCCTCTGACTCACAATTTCGGACCTTACATCCTACATATATTCGGAATCAGCCCTGAAAAATATGATTTTGGAATTCCTGTTTCAGAACAACGTTAGGCTTTTTGCGGGTTTTTGCTTAAATTTCTATCAACTTTACTAAAATTTGACACTTGTAATCCTAAATGAGTAAAATATATGAGTTAAGCTTTCATATAATGCTACCGTTTGATCTCCCTACCTTGAAAAGATTCCGAACTTTTTTTGGTATTGCCCTCTGACTTTATGCGTACCAAAGATCAGGTCGTCATTATGGACTGATTTTTCCCATTATTTTATCGCCATGAAAAATATAAAACATACAATTTGTTTAAATATTTGGTGGATCACGGTCTGGATTCAGTCTGGTCAAACTTTTCCATCACAAAATTCCCACAATTGGTCGGGACCATTATATTGTTACTCTTTGCCTAGAAGGGTTCCGAATTGTAGCAAAAAGTGCTTAATTTAGGTCCCTAATTTTTTAAACATATTGGAGAACAAGAGGCAATAATCGACAGATTTTTTGCTAGTCATTCTACAGTCAACAATTATAACCCAAACGCCATTGGCGTTGTATGAGGAGGAAGATAAAACATGGAATTTTTAATATAATAGGTTTGGGAAAAAGAAATCCATTATGAAAATGTCGATAAAAACGTAGAAATAATCGAAGTTGACCGTAACATAGCCCAGGAGCTAAAAATCGACCATACACAAAGCTGGATTCAAAAGAAGCTCGATGTTTGGGTGCCACGCCAAATAACAAAACAAAAAAGGATGGATCGAATTTTCATATGCCAAGGCTTCCTTGGCCTAACGGAACGGTGACAGGAGATGAAAAATGGATCACGTATGATAACTCTGTGCGAAAACGATGGTGGCCAAACATCGATGAATCACCTCAAACGGTGGCCAAACCAGGACTAACGGCCAGGAAGGTTCTGCTATACATTTGGTGGGACTGGAAGCGGATTATATATTATGAGTTGCTTTCATATGACCAAACGCTAAATTCTGATCTCTACTGTCAACAACTGGACCGTTTCAAGATAGCAATTGACCAGAAACGGTCAGAATTGGCCAACAGGAGAGGTGTCGTGTTCCGCCATACGTCCGGACTTAGCACAAAGCGATTATCAACTTTTTCTTGCATTGCAAAATTTCTTTAATGATAAAAAATTGGTATCTAGGAGGAAAGTGAAAATCGAGTACTAGAGTTTTTTTGCAAATAGATAGCAGGCATTTTATGAGAGAGGCATTATGAAGTTACCTTTAAAATGGCAACAAATCATACAACAAAACGGTGCATATTTTATATAATGGATATGTTTTTCACCAACATAAAATTCTAGGGAGCCTGCTTCTGATTCGGTCTGGCTGAACTTCTTATGCCGTACAGCATATAGGTAGTAAAAACTGGCTACATACCAAAATTGTATGGAACCTCTATAAAAAATATGGATCTATATTGACAAATTTCTGTAAATACGTGTTTTACCCACCAAGAACACGTAATGCCAAATTACAAAAATAATGGGTCTAGGACTATAAAAGTACCTAAAATGTAGCGGGATCTATATATGGAAGCTATGTCAAGGCATTGGCCCATATTGAAAAATGTCTTGAAATAGATTTTCTCCCTTCAAGAATCTGGAATGGCATATTGCAGCCGTCTTCGGTTGGAAAACGGGGTAAAATCTTAAAATAACCGAAAATAGGGCGTTGCAGTTATATGGGGGCGCTATATCAAAACATCGACCAAGTTTCCATGTATGTGCCAAATTTCAAAGCGATACCTTAAATATGGTGTCTATATCGTAAATTCAAGAGGCAGGCGGACATAGAATATAATTATGCTTGATTATAAATGTACTTTATGGGGTATCTGACGAATATTCCGAAGTATGGCAATCGAAGGGATACATTTGTTAAAATAATCAATATATGTTTCAGGTAATAAATCTCTCCTTGTACACTTATATGTTTATTTTTTAAATGTTTTGTAGAAGAATTGAGTAAAAAGTTAAGGATTCATCTTCGTCTCAGTCACCTTATGGACGTTATACAATTTCTTATTGTTGGAGAAATGTAACCCCATGGGATATAGCTATTCGCTTTGTACCTAACTTCTTCCTTTTGACGATAAAATTCAATTACACGTGCCTATTTCGAAATAAAAGTAAATATTTCAGTAAAAGAATTTCGAAACCTTTTTTTGCAGAATTACCCAAACATATGGCCAAATTTTCAAATACGCAGACATAGGGGATTGAACAACAACAACAAGAAGAAGAACACCACGAGTAGAAAATCAAGTCCTGTCACATTCCAATAGACATGTGTAACGATTTATTGAAAATATGCAGTAATGTTCTATTCAGGTATAAGAACGGCCAGTCTAACTAAGTGACTTATTGGAACCCAAACAACACAGACGCACTCTTACACACACACATTGAATAAAAGTATTCAAATAAAATCAAATAAAAAATTATGGCATGTGCTCAAAATCGTGGCAACTGACAAATAAAGAGGGGAGAGACTCTTTGTCCACCACCCGAAATCCGGTAAATTCATAAACAAACAACAACGGCGACGAGGACGACGGCATTGAATTCAATCGAAACGAATCGAATCCAAAATGTTGCAGCTGCTGCTGCAAATGAGTAATTTATGATTTGGTTTTGTTTGTTGTTGTTGTTCCTCACTATCTATATCCTGTATCCTTAATGTGCGAGTATGCCTGTGTGCTGTGCTGGGTTACTATGATTATTCAGGATCATTGGTATTTTGTTGTTGTTGTCGTGTGGGAATAGTTATGCTTACGAAATCATTACCCTGCAAACAGGAAACTGTGAACAACCACCACCACCATTACTACTACTACTACGGTTAGTCCTAGTCCAAATGCATGTTGGAAGAACTAAACACACATGCAGTCTGACATCACATCACAGGAACACAATCAACCACCCCTTTTGAGTTTTAGGCGTTTGTCGAGTGTAGCCCCCCTTGGCTGTTAGCAATTGCAGCTTTCATCATTATTTGAATTCGTTGCCTTGTATCCTTGCCGCAATCTCTTTACGTCCAAACCATGTGTGTCTGTGTCAGGCAACAACTGTGTTTACTTTTGGCATTTGTGTGTATGTGTGTGAGTACATTTTCATGTTACATACTTTGTTTTATTCCATCGCACACATTGTAAATTTGTACGAGTAATTACCCCAAATAATCTCTGTCTCTCTGAAGGCGAGATGTGTAACAAACTCGATTTGAAAAGAAATTTACATTTTTATAATTTGGCTACCGGGTAACCAGTGAATGGTTTAGCAGGAATTGCTTAACCAAGTTTAGTATTACTAAAAGTATGCTGCATAATTAAATTTGAGATATCTGTGTGTTCAGCTCGGACTTCACGGAATGTTGGAATATGCAAATAGACTGAAGGAATAGAGGGGAGGAATACAATAGTACTATTATGAAAAATGATTTATGGCAATGCAATTTGACTAAAATCTGTTCAAGAATTTATAATGAATTATTAGCGCTGTGCATATATTGCAAAGCCAAGCGAATGAAGGACCTTTACGGTGGAATATTAAATAGTTATACCCTACATATATTCGATGGTATTGTATGTATGTCGTGGCGCTAGAGCCAATCATTTAGAATCTGTATTGGAATTATTTGTCTGAAGACGCCATACATACTTTTACCTCTAAGCGGAGTGTATATTTGATTTATCATTCTGTTTGCAACACCCTGAAATATTTACCTCAGATCCCACCTGTTCAGAATAAAATTATACTAAAAATTTTCAATATTTTGGTTCACTTTTGAGATACTTCCCAATATTCGGTATTTTAAAGCTTTTAAGCACGTTTTTCAAACGAATTGGATAGATGTTCTTACTAAAAAGTATCAATATAGGCCATGCTTCGGGTTATCTCACATATAAAGGTACCCCCCAATATTCAGTATTTTCAGAGTTTTTGGACAGGGGTTTAAATCTAATCAGCCGCAATTTTATATTTTGAATTCTAATTGGGTAGAAAACCTCCCCACAAAAAATGATCAATATTAACACAACTTTTCGGGCTGTCCCATTTGGGGGCATTTGGGTCGCGATCTTCAACCAAATTGTCTAAAATTATTGTAGCAAAATACTACATAATATTATGGGTTATGGATTCCCTGGTTCTTGTTCCTCTTTCATCAAACTCTAAAATTTTGCAACTTAAATGGGTTGTGGCCATAGGGAAATCGGCGAATGGTGAGTCGGCTTAGCTGTGCAGTTTAGGAGGTGCAGCGTGTCGTGTGGTCCTAGTTCACATGCAAGACTTGTGTTAGGTATCAAGCCGCCAATTCTTGCTTAAATTTGGCACATGCATTCCTTAATGAGTAAAATATATGTATTTAGGTCCACATTTATTGAAGCTTTAATATAATGTTAACGTTTGATCTTCCTACCTTGAAAAGATTCCGAATTATAATACAAAAATACTTAATTTATGTCACTTTTTGTTATTACTTCCTGACTTCAGGCATATCAAAGATCATGTCGTCATTATGGACTGATGTTTTGCTATTAACAAACAGTTAACAATTCGGACCCAAAAGTCGTGGCCTTTATACCAGGAAGAAGATAAAACATGCAATTCTATTTAAATATTTTATGGATCAAGACATACTGTCAATCACAAAATTAACACACTTTGTCGGCATCCTTATAACGTTAGGTTTGATCTTCATTTCCTATGATTTTTAAGCATATCGTAGAACAAGACGCAATTATGGACAGATTTTTTGCTAGCCATTCTAATGTTTACTATTATAACCCGAACGTCATAGGCTTTGTGTCAGGAGAAAGATAAAACATTCAAATTTTTAAATATTTTAGGGTTCGCGCTTTTGATTCTGGTCGGCTGAACTTTTTATACCGTCCAGAATATGGCTACGAACTTCAACATACCGAATATTGTGTGGGACCTTTATATGGGTTTACGTGAAACAAGGACCTATATTGAACAAATTCTACAAAAAAGTTGTTTACCCACCAAGAACACGGAATGCCAAATTGCAGACACCCAGTTGAAATGAAGGGCCTAAATTTCAGCGGTACCTATAAGGGGAGATATGTCTGTCAGAGTATTGAACTATATTGAAAATGTGTTCATTAAAATCCGGAATGACATACTGCAGCCCCCTTCGGTTGAAAAATGGCGTGAAATTTTAAAATTACCGAAAATGTAGCGGCGCAGTTATAGGGGGTGCTATATTAATACATCGATCCATAAGTTCAACTTTCAAAAGAAATTGACTCTGTTGCACCATCCCGATCTTAGTTGAGCTAAGACTACTCGTGTTTGTCAGGGCAGCTGCTTCTACTCTGCTGCGAATGGATGGGCGGTGGTCTTCGATTATGGTATTCATATGGTATAGCTCTACTGCCTGAGCGACTAATCAGACCTGCTTGGTAGGTTTGCTGATCTCTGGGTTAACGCTTATTTCCTTAGACTTCTCATTCTAGATCTGGTTAAGTAAGCATTCTCTTTTTTCTGTTTTCGTTAACAATTTTTGATTATGATCTCTCAATTATGCTCTTACGCAAGTACTTTCAATTTAGTTCTGTTCAACACTGGTCTAGATCATGAAGATCTCTCACGACTGGGAGTTCTGTCCATAAGGCTATGGCAGGGGTGTTTCAAGCAAGTAATGTATTGACAACATATATCTGTGTCGATGGACGGGTAAAAATTTCGTCTTCTTATGAATATTGTCCATTGGAATCATGAGAAGACACACTGTTGCAGTTTTCACGGCAGTATTCATCATCTTCACTAACATTCGCAAACCACACTGGTTCGGCATAGTTTACCACTGACCGGCCTATAGCTTTATCAACAAGATTTCTATGTCAGCGCCCCATGAGATGCCAACTAGCGACTTGAGGACCTCTTTGATAATTCTCAGAGTATCACATAAAGTAGTGGCTTGCGCAGACGATTTTATGTCCTCGAATCATGCTTGGTATGGTTGACGGTATCGAAGGCCTTCGATAGGTTGCACGGCATGTTCTGGTTAAATCCTCAGCTAATATGTGTGATGATGGCGAGTAATGCTGTTAAAGTGTCGTGTATCTTAAGGAATCTTGGGTGATGTTGCTCTCAAATAGTTTTTTCAGGTTTTATTGGGATGAAATTCTTTAATATAGGGTTACGTTTTGGTATAGCTCCTATATCACATTACCACACGATTTTCGTTATGTAAAAGGCTTTGACTGCATTTTCCCATGGATGGGAAGGCTGATATTCATAAATACCAAAAAATGATCAATGTAGGTTAATGTATTATTTGGGAGCTATAAGGGTAGCATTGCTACCTTATATGGTTGCTACTGTAGCACCCTTTTTTGGAGGTTTTCTCATTGCAGTAATTTGGCATTCCGTGATATCGGAGAGTAAATCATTAATCATAACCGAATTCTCTATACAGTGGATTTTTTTTAAAGCAGACATAAAGATAAAACCATTTTAGCATTATAAAGTTTTTACTGAAGTGGATTCTTGGAGAATAAAAAAACTTTAGTCCAGTTTTACTTTTCCTATAACAAACTAAGGTGGTAGGACCAGTTTGTGTGTCCATATTCGCTTTCTTTCTTTTGCAATAGATCTCGCTTTGGTTTAGTTCCATACGATCTTTGGTTTAGTTCCATACTGTTGCTTCCCATGATTTTTTTTTTTTTGCTACTGTGCGAGCAGTTCGTTTAGGATAACCATTATGCTGAATTACCTCGAAGTGCCGACGCTCTTTGTACAGACAGTAGATTTTTAAAATGTCCTTCAATTTTTACTTTCGTTGTCCTGATCTATGTTCCTACAGTAGTATACTATTGCTCGCCTCAATAAGAATTTTTCTCCCTCTTGGTAGTGGGCTACCAATGTTTGTCCGCTTTCGTTGCTGCGATCTATTATGTGGAGCTAAGTTTGAAGTCTATCACTTCGCTATAACTTTCTATAACGAACTAGGTACGATTTTTCGTTCATCTAGTTCCTTTTGCATCAGTAGTTATTCATGCTCACGTCGATTTAGTTCATTTTGATCCAATTGTTCATATAGGACTTTTCTCGAACGATTGAAATAAAAGGAGTGAAGAGTGAATCGGAAAAACGAACGGCTTCAAAAACGAAATTGTCCAACTCTAGTATAAAGGCCACCGAGATTCCGGCGTGATCATATCTAACAAGCTATCATGTTTTTTTCTGTTGAGAGTTGAACTGTTATGACGTATCCAAGAAACCTTGTAAGATCTTCAAATTATTTAATGTCTTTCGAATATCGTCGATATTGTGTTGGGTGTTATATATTAATTTTTAATAGATACCTTTAGGAATTCAAATCGTCTCCGTTTATCACACATTGAGATCACAGAATTTTGGGTAAGATATCATGTTCAAAATAAGGTAAAATTTACATCAGGTTTCATATAAATACTTAGTTCTCTACTCCTTGTTCCGCCTCCTAAAGTGCTTACTAAGAATATAAATTTAAATAACTTATTTTAAAGAGCAATTAAAACTTTAATGCAACCCCTTTATTTGAAAATAAACACAAAAAACTGCCCCTGAAAACAAATCTAAATTGCATAAAATGTCATTAAGTGACCACTGAATGCATGCACATTTGCATGCCTATTCATGCGTTGCATTGCCTCAACATACGCATTCAGTTTAAAACTTTATTTTTTTCCAATCAATTCAATGGCAATCAAGTCGAATGGGGAACGAACAACAACAACGAAACAATAATAGAGGAGGAAATTCTATAGAATTAAGTTATGGCCATTTGTGATAAGTGGCTCCAATGATGTCGAGGGTGATGATTGTGATCCGTGATTCGTTCCACATAATGGAAATGAAAAGCGAACAACAATCGAACAAATGGAAACTTTTGAAAAAGAAATTAATATTTCACTCTTAAGGCCTAGAACATTTATTTTGAAATTGGCATATGGAACTAATGAAGAATGGCAAAGAAATTAAAAATAAAACATGAAAATAACATATATGAATGCTTAGGAACGAACATATGTATGTGGGTAAATATAAAATAATCATAAAATCACACCACCACCTCCGCCACCAGTGGAATAAATGCACTTGCATTGCAAATCAACATGCAAATAACCAACAGCAAGAAAAATTAACATTTGAGACCTACAACATAGCATTAGATACACCCAACACCCCAGATAACCTATAGGTACGTTTTGCAAACACACACACACATTCACATACATATCGGCTTCAATCATAAAACCCCACAGAAACAAGGATAAGATGTGTGTATGTTTGTAAGTCAGTGTGTGGCTCGTTGAAGAAAAAATTATAAACAAAAGAAGGGCAAAATTCAACCACAAAAGTCTGCGTTGAGAGGCGACAATGGCCCACAAGGAAAAACTCTTTATGTTGGGTGTCGAAGTACTTTCGGCACGCGACCATTTCTGTTTATTCTGTTTTTTTTGTTGCTTCGTTGTATTCTTTAACGAACCTACATGGCTTATTCATTTAGAAGTATGCGAGTGCATACGCAATTTAATATCCTGAAAGGCGTATGTGTGTGTTTGTATATCTGTGAGAATGTTTTTCAAATTATGTGCAATGTTTGAGGGAGCATATGTGATTCGGAATGAAGAAGTAGAAAGAAATTTATTTTTGGGGAAGGATGCCTTGAGTCATTGGTGGAAAATAGTTTTTAAAACTGGACGTAGTTACAAAAAATATGCATATTTTTACAACTACTATTTACGCTTAGTTTTATATGGAACGAGGTTTATGCGTATTTTCAGGGCTATCAATAAGGCGTGGATTTTTTTAAATATTTTTTTTTAAATAATAATAAATGGGTTTTTTTCAGAACCACCAACAAGACGTGGATTTTTTAAATACATTTTTCGTTACCATCAACAAGGTGTGGATTTTTAGATAATTTTTTCAGGACCACCAACAAGGCGTTGGATTTTTTCATAATTTTCTAGCATCACCAACAAGGCTTCGACTTTAAAAAAATTTCATTATCACCAACAAGGCGTGGATTTTTTAAATAATTTTTTTTCAGGACCTCCTACTAACAAGGCGTGGATTTTTTAAATAATTTTTTTCAGGACCTCCTACTAACAAGGCGTGGAGTTTTTAAATAATTTTTTCAGGATCTCCCTAACAAGGCTTGGATTTTTTAAATAATTTTTTTCAGGACCTCCTACTAACAAGGCGTGGATTTTTTAAATCATTTTTTTCAGGACCTCCTACTAACAAGGCGTGGATTTTTTAAATCATTTTTTTCAGGACCTCCTACTAACAAGGCGTGGATTTTTTAAATAATTTTTTTCAGGACCTCCTACTAACAAGGCGTGGATTTTTTAAATAATTTTTTTTTCAGGACAAGGCGTGGATTTTTTAAATAATATTTTTCAGAACCACCAACAAGGCGTGGATTTTTTAAATATTTTTTTTTTCAGAACCACCAACAAGGCGTGGATTTTTTAAATATTTTTTTTTCAGAACCACCAACAAGGCGTGGATTTTTTAAATATTTTTTTTTCAGAACCACCAACAAGGCGTGGATTTTTTAAATATTTTTTTTTCAGAACCAGAACCAACAAGGCGTGGATTTTTTAAATAATTTTTTTCAGAACCACCAACAAGGCGTGGATTTTTTAAATAATTTTTTTCAGAACCACCAACAAGGCGTGGATTTTTTAAATAATTTTTTTCAGAACCACCAACAAGGCGTGGATTTTTTAAATAATTTTTTTCAGAACCACCAACAAGGCGTGGATTTTTTTTTCAGGACCACTATTAAAGTTTTTTTTTGGGACCTCCTACAAAGCTTACATTTTTTAAATAATTTTTTTGGATCTCCTACAAGGCATGGATTTTTAAACAAAATTTTTCAGAACCAACAACAAGGCGTGAAATAATTTTTTTTCAGAACTAAGGCGTTGATTTTTTAAATAATTTTTTCAAAACCACCGACAAAGCGTGGGTTTTTCAAATAACTTTTTCTGGACCACCAACGTGGCGTGGATTTTTAGAAAACTTTTTCAGGACCTCCAACCAGGCGTGGATTTTTTAAATACTCAGACGTGGCATCCAATAACTTATTTTATTCCTGCACATATATATGATAAAAATTCCTATTTTCATTATAGGTCTTATATAGGTAGTATATATATCTAGCCCTTATATTTTAATTCAGTGTGTAATATTGAAGGCGATTCGATCAATGTTGAAGTCGAGAAATCGATTTTTCTATAAGTCTTTCGGATTTTCGTATGAGATTTTAGAGATTTTTCCCAGGCTTTATGCAGATTTTGCTCAAATAATCGATAGCAAAACCAGCAATTTATCAGAATTTCAATACATATCCTTTACAATTTTTTGTTAATCTTTGAAACGATGGGATTCCTTCCCCTCTATCTGTCAACGGAACAATCAATTTCGACTTTGGTTTTCGGGGTATTTCTTTTTTTCTGCACAATGGCATGTGCTTTGGTGCATTTACGGAAATGCATATATGAAAATCATAACGCTGCAACCATTAACCAAAGAACAACAGAAGCAACAACAACAACGACGAGGAAATAACTTTGAAACATTGAATCAGGGTGAATGTATTTTGAAATTAATAATGCCAGGTGCATTTTTTCTTTTCGTTGCTGTAGTACCGCATTTTGAACAGTGCAGTGCAGTTACGTTGTTATTTGTAAAGTAACGCGTGTCCTGTTGGCAACGAACGATAACAGCCAGCTACAACAGGAACAACAACAATAATAAAGACAAGGGGTAACTTGATTTTGGTCGCATGCCACAGTCTTTCATCTAGCCATCGAACCAAAGCCCCTTGTCATGTGGGGTGGCATTCAGCTCAAATATCAGCCCAACAGCAGCAGCAGCTAACCCAAAATGTTACAAACATAGTCAAGCGTAGCAATTTCTTGTCATGTTTTATGATCGAGCGCTGATTCATAATCATTTGCGCATACATACATATAAATGACTGACAGAGACATATATTGCGCACACTCTCACACGTGCTTACATTCACCAATACTGTAAAACGGTTTAAAACAATCCTTAACAGGACTTTGGTTAACAATGAAATAAACGGCAAAACAACACAGATACCGACCGCTACGTTCGAATACTAATGCATGAAAATGAATTGAAAATAAAAACCGTTCGCTAGAGCGGTGACAAAAAATGTAAAACAATAAGGGGTTGCCCGAGGCAAAAGAACACAGCATGAGCAGTTATGTTGTGTTGTCTCCAAATTGAAAAGTGAGTGTATTTATTCGATTGGGTCGAGGGTGCAGTAGACATGGGCTTATAATAATTATTTTCATCTACAGGGCCCCTATATATATTTTTGGACTAGACGGCACTCAGTGTTCCGTCATGTCGATTAGAAAGATTGTCAAAATGCTAAAATATTTTAATGTTCGACCATGTGTTCCGTAGATAAGGCTAACTTTAAAAATTAATATTAAAAAAATATTTAAAAAAATCGTGAACGTAGCATTTTGAAGCAAATTGAGAGTTTATTCGGCATCCGAGTACATAGGACAGTATAATTGGTATCAGTTCAAAGGTCAACCACTCCTCTTGAACATACTATCAACTTCTCGGGTCTAGGACCTTCAGGTGCAAATATATACCCCATAGAATACAAATTTTCTAATTTTTCACACAAAAGCTAGGGTCCATTTGACCCGGTAAATATTGACCGATCTTTATCAAAACGTGCATGCTTATTCTTTGGCCCGATCCCCTTCTCCATGCAAAAATTCGCGGTGTTTGGCCGTAATTGCGGTCTCTGGAGCGACCAAAAAAACGGACAAAAATAAAGTTTTTGGTCCATTTCATCCCCTAAATATTAACCGATCTTTTCCAAAAACAATAGGGTCTTCATTGGCCAGAACCCATCCTACATGCAAAATATCGGGAAGATTGGTCCATAACTGTGGCCTGTATCGTGTTTACAAATTATAATGAACGGAAACACATGTCTAGATCGACTCAGTTAGTCGACATATGACGATCGGTACACTTAAAGATGGGTCTAGGACCAATATTTCGCGGCGTTACAAACTTTTGGGGCTGCACAAAGCTATAATACTCTGACAACATAGTTGTGTAGGGTATAAAAATGTTGATTTTTTTGTAGAGAAGTACCAGTAGGTGTGGACCTATATTTCCCATCGTTAAACATGATTTAGGTTGGGAAGAAATATTACGATTATCAAAGTTTGAATAAAAACGTTTCGGAATTATTAAGCGCACCAGTCAGCCAGACGGACAGTTCGAAATCTGAAATGGATTTGGTTCAAATACATTTGGTAAGATCTCCGATATTTCGATTAGGGATATTTTTGTCGTATCAAAGCCTTAAGATTATGGGTATTAGCCAGTAATCAAAGCGATATAGACGGATGAAGCCGAATAAGAGATAATATTTACAAATATTACAATAAAGACCTTTTAATAAAAAAAGGCTAATGCTTATTAGCTGATCAGTTCACCTTTCCAGTGTTCGGGTCATAATTGTGGCCTGTGGAGTGGAAAATCAGGCATTGTTGGAACATTTGGTTGCTTAAATTTTAAAAGGTCATTACTGAAAACTATAGATGAGAAAGCGAGATGGTACATTAAAGTCACTCAGGTTTGAAATTGGGCTAATCCATACATTGTGCTATGTAAAGACATGGACCTATAATATAGATGGTATATTGATATTTTTAGCGAATAAATTTGTTATTCATTATATACCTCCCATACAAAGGGTCTTGAAAAATCCGATTTTTGGACCTATGAATTGTTTATATTCATCCAATTCCACGCAAATTTTCATGTCTTCGTCCAAATTACATCAAATTTGGGAGAAGACTGTAATAGGTGTTGTAATTTAGTTGTTGGCCCATATTTCAAAATCGTTATATGCAGCTATATTAAGTATAGTAGTTTTATTTTTGTTATTTTTATTATAATACAAAAAATATTTGATATTCTTTAATAACTAATAAATTACTTTTTTATAATTCACAACACACATCAGATATATATATATATATATATATATTTTCTTCCCAAATGTACGATTTAGTATCATCCACATTATAATTTCGGGCCTTTACTTTATGGCTGTTTAAGGATATTACAAGGTCGGATTGTAATATAAAATACAAAATAAAATCCTTAGTTAACTCGGCTTTAACAAAAGTTCGAGCTGCTACTAATTATTTGTTGGCATGACTTGTTAGCATCCTGTGAAAGTCGCTTAAAAGGTATTGGACTGCACTTTGCGTATCCCATGCCATGAACTAATATTTTTTTGTATGAACCTTCCACAAAGGTAATTCATGTGCGAACTCTAAATTAAGATTATAAGATTATGTCTCAAATGATCTGATAAATAAGTATAATCTTCAAACTGACTGAAAATTTATTTAAAAGCTATATTTTAAAACCAATTCTCCCATATCTTCGCTTCGAATAACGTTTTTACCACTTAATTGCATATTTTATGTAAAATATTGTATTATTTCTATGTTCTGAATACATATTCTCCTTCCTATTTGACCCTCAATATTTTATTTAATTGTATACATAACATATTTGACCATTCGCTTCTAACCATTTCGTGAATATGCCATATTTTTTCATAAGGTGGTCACCAAAAAGTTAAATAACTCTTAGGACCGCAGCACTCCGCAGTTATTTTTTTTATTCCTTAAATAACACACTTTTCACCACTCAAATAAAAAAAAAAATTAGAGATAACCTTTTTTAAACTTTTTTTTCTGCTCCACTAATTTCAAAATTTGTTTTACAAATTTGATGAACTAAGTACTACAAGTGTGGACGACGTATACACCATATGATATCTATATACATACAAACTAAAGCGAATCTTAGTTTTTACATCCAGAGCAACCAAAATAAATACTTTTATAATAACAGTTAATTTAAATATTCAAATATTTGAGCATTAGAAAAACACACCCATTTTTCGAAAATATGGTAAAAAATCAGTTTATAAATAATTATCAGATTTGAACCTTTGTAGAGACAAAACTACTCGACATATCGATGTAAAATTTAATATTTAGTCTAATTGGAGTATTTTCTATCAATCCTCATCAAAAAATTTGTCCTCCGTCATACTTGGTTTTGACCATTTTTGGCCGCGGTCGTGACACTGTGCATCGTAGGAAGCGGAGGATGAAAAGAAAAAATGTTTTTACAGAAGGTTTTCAATATAGGCCCAAACTTCACAAAAAATCCTCCCTATTCATGCCCTGCACTGATTGACGTATATGAAGTATTGTTGAAATCGGTTCAGATTTAGATATAACCCCATATATATTTTCGCGCGATTTTATTTAAATGGCGATATACACGAAATTTGGCATAGCGCATTGAATTGAGCCTTTAATAATTCTTAAGTTTCGTTGAAATTGTAGAAGGACATATGTTAAGTTACCTTAAAATCGTGTATATTATACCCTTCACCACACTGTGGTACAATGTATTATGTCTTATACTTGTATTATACACAATGTTTGTTCGATTGTACTGCATACTGTGGAATAACGTAAGTAAATTTAGCTTTATATCGGTTCAGGTTTATATATAGCTCCTATATATACTCCTCCGAATTAATTTTTTTTATCAAATCGAACCAAAAACTCTAATTCTGCTCAATTGACATTTCAAGTCACAAAGATGATATTCTACGGACATGTTATTGTGTATATACGACCAAAATTATTAGAGAAGAGCGTTTGTTGTACTTGATATATATCTAACTTTGCCTTACAAAAAGGATCATAAGAACATCTCTTATATATGTCCAAAGTGGTTATATATAGTCGGCCCGTCCTACTTTTTAAATGTTCTTACTGGTTTTAAGGTAAGGTTCTAAACGGATTTCAACTGAAGTTTATGTAATTTAATTATCACGGGTTCTTGATGGGTGAAGGATACCTTGGCTGAAAATACTCAATGTAGGTCAATGTTTTGATATCGGCATGGTGGAGGCCCTAGAAAATTGTCTGACAAAAGTGTTCTTAATTCGTTTTCTTAGCGAATAAAAAACTGTTGACTGGCACTGTACAATGTAGGTCCCTGTTACTATATATAAGAATGCACCAAGCAAAAAATCAGCTTGGCCGGATTAAACTATGTTGTTATTTGCTACTCAGTAATTTTTTGTAAATTACCTATTTTGATAACAAAATTAAATTTGTTTTTTTTTTAATTATAAAGGAATGAATATTAAAATAGCAAACATCGTAAGCATTGCGTATATTACTGAGAATATTATGATCGACTGTAAAGGTTTATCAATATTTGTAGTTTACAGTTTCAATTATATTAATGTTAACGAATAAAATTATATTTTATAAACGACCCCCTCTACTATACCATGTGCATCAGTGTATGACATTGTGATTGTATTTTTTGTTGTTGTTTTTGGTTTTAAGTAATCAAAGTGTATGAAGAGTAATATAACAATTAATGTAAAACGGGAACAGGACATGGTAACCACCCCGTTTTGCTGTGCGTTATTGTCGTTTTTCTTCGTTTCTTTGGGAGTTGTTATGCCATAAATGAAAATTACAAGCATTCTGTTCAAAAACAAAATTCCATTCTTTCCAATTGGAATTTTAAAGATACAACCAATATAGGAATACACACACACAAAGATACTTTAACACACACATATCCATTAATGCATTCATTCGCCACCTCATTATTGTCCTCTTCTTTGCCTGCCTTTCCAATTGAGTCGAAGTTCAAATATTAAGGGAAGGTTTTTTGGTTTCTGGTTTCGAGCTTTACTTTTTGACTGAATCATGCTGTGGCGTTTTCTGTTGTTTGGTGGTTTTTACGGAAAACACACATCAAGAACAGAGAGAAAGAGAGGGATATCACTACGGTTACACATCAAGATCTGCTGTCAAAGATTCACTTTAGTCCATCCATTGAATGTTGTCAGTGTACAAGGATGTGATGATTTCTAAGTATTCGATTGTGGTTGTCATGATGATGACACTGAGCAACCCAAACGGACAATACTAACCAAATTCCATGATAGTCAATGTACAGTTGCTTTAGATTTAGTATGTTTGAAGAAAATTTGCATTTAGGATTTTAGTATTTCGATTAAATAATAATAAGAATATAAAAATAAATACGAGTTTATTTGTTTGTTTTTTGAATTTTTTTTGGGAAGGTCAGTGATGAGACAACTTTTTAGTTGTATTTCGAAATTGCTCGATTGTAACTCCCAGTTCGATAATCCCATATACATTTTGAATTTCCAAATTCACCTCCTAATCTTTATCAGACACACAAAAAGGGAATCCGATATCACCATTTAATATCACTATGCAACAAATTTGTTTTTTTATAGTTATTGGAAAATACCAAAAAATTAATGGAGGTCTAAAAATATATGACATGTGCATCGGCATTTTGGAAGTTTACGTCTGGAGGATACCTAAAAAAGGACATGGCAATATGACCCATTTACAAGGCATTTGATAATATTCGGATTGAGAATTCTCGAATTCCTTTAGGTATATGGTGTCTTTTCGACAATAAATATGAGGAATATTTTTGTCAAATGTGTTAATCCTCAGTTGACTCTTTTTGGTCCCCTTTTCAAGATATGATTGGAAACTCATTTAAAACGGGTCTATGACAGATCCGAATATTCTATAAAAATGTTCGCCATAAAGTTTTAATATAAGTCTCAGAATAGGCCAAAACTCGAAAATCAGCTTAAACGTCAAAAATATTACAAATTTGAAAGCTCATTTTAGGGTTTGTGGCAATCTGAGTTTGTACCAATATTTCCCACTAGATGTCATTTTAGAACAATGATGTAAAGACAAAATTAAAGGCCATCATAATTTAGTAATGTAATATATATACCGAATATATACCCGATAATATAGAACAAAAAATTAAAAAAAATATATTTGCAATTTTTATAGAAATTTTCCAGTACTTTTTTCAACAAATTATATGAAACCAGTGAGCGGAGCAGTATAGTCGGACGGGGCCGACCATATGATACCCTACACAACTTCCATGAAAATCTAACTTTCTGTGGTTTTATATTCTGAGATTGGGCAAAAATTCGCGATATTTGCACACTTTTGATTGGCTAGAGGTCAGAAAATGTTACTAATAATTAGTACAGCCCCTCTAATTACTTGTCCAGATTCCCTTCACCGTAGGGTGTTTTGTGATGTTCGGCTTTCGACTCGAAAAGTACAAATAATTAAGTTTTCGGTCCACTTCATCCGAAAAATTATTATCTGATCGTCACCTAACATTTTAGGCGTTGTCCTTGACCACAACTGGAACCTCATGGAACATTTCAAAGCGATCAGGCTATATATCCGCCCTAAAGTGTGGTAATAGGTTGCTAAATAATATATGAATACGTAAGCACCTGTAAATATTTAAGTGTAACTCCCGCATCCGAGAACCTACGGCAATATTATTGCTATCAATTTAAAGGTCAACCACTCCTCTTGGATATACTATCCACTTCTCGGGTCTATGTCCTTCCGGAGTAAATATATAAGCCATAGAATACACATTTTGTAATTTTTCACACACAAAAATCAGGGTCCATTTGACCCGCTAAATATTGACCAATCTTTATAAAAACAGGCATGCTTATTCTTTGGCCCGACCCCCTTCTCCATGTGAAAATTCGCGAAGTTCGGGCCATAATTGCGGCCTCTGAAGCGACCAGATAATTGGACGGACGGACACACATGTCTAGATCGACTCAGCTAGTCGAGATATGACGATCGGTATACTTAAAGGTGGGTCTAGGACCAATATTTCGCGGCGTTACAAACTTTTGGGACTGCACAAAGCTATAATACCCTGACAACATAGTTGTGTAGGGTATAAATATCATTTAATTTTTCGTGCACCAAATATAGTACCACATAGTACTTTTCGTTTACATGAGTACACGCTTTCAAAACCACCTTCTTATATCGAACCTACTTCTCATCCTTGATTTACAGTCCAAATTTCAACTTTTTACCATATCCGGTCACATGCTACAAAATTGTACCAAATTTAGTACATTTTAGTAATTTTCGGATGCTTATAAATAAAAAAAAAACTTTTGGTACATATATTCTACACTCCATAAGTGACCCAAGATCCACTCTACCACTTCGCCAAATACAAATGGTACCACATTTAGTACTTTTCTTCCGTTCTAGTACGAGTTTCCAAAAACCCATCCAAGAGTGACCCTTACCACAAATTTCAAGATTCTAGGTTCAGTCGTTTCGTCTGGGCGTTGATAAATCGTTAAGTCAGTCAAAAACTTTACTCTTCTATCTCTCATAAAACGGTACCACTACATGTTTTGAATATTTTAACGCAATTCGGCTCTCGTAGAGTGAAAAACATAAAAAACTCATCAATATAGGTCCTTGTTGTTTATTAGCTTCTATACAATGGTTCCGGTTTATTTCAAGTACTTTTATGTTTCTAGCCTCGTTATCCATAATTGATTTAACAGCGATCATAAGGCCCGGACCATAAATCGCCAATTTCAAATAAAGCACAGGTCTCCAATACATGTGAGAATTTGCACAGAAGGTTTTTATGATGAATAACTATATACATAAATATATGGGTTTCCAAAATGGTTATACCGAATGACTATCTAAATATATTCTCTATTCCATGACGAGAGAAATAAAGATGTTGACATCTGATTTACCACAGTAGTTTGTAAGGAACCTGGAGCTCGTTCAATGTAGTACTTGAAGCGATTACATACAAATTCTTTATGTATTTCTACATTTGGTTCACATAAAAATCGGACATTGTTGCAGTTACGAGCAGTGGTTTACTTATACATCTTTTGCAGCTCAAATGAGTTAAATTACCACCCCATCACCACCTCATACTACTATACGTTAATGTTATTCAAGTAGAAATGTTTTGCATATTTTTTCCAGACTGTTGCTACTGTCGTTGTTCGTTTACATTATGGTCTCATCTGTTATTTGTTTTTGTGTCACATGCTAAGGTCGGTTGTATGCTTCGGATGTTTTTTGTTCTGTTTGTAATAGCATCAAATCCTTTTTTGATTAATATCATCAATCTGTGACAATCTAAGCCTTGGTTAATCGCCAAGAAATATAGTTACATTTTGTCATTTGTCTCATGGGTGGAATTTTTGAATGGTGGTGGGTGTCAAAAATCTACAGGTTCTGTACGGAAGAACAATTTTTTATTGGTCGCAAAGAATAATATTTAACTTAAAAGGTACGAAATGGAAATTCGAAGACCAAATTTTTCGGAATTAATTAACGTGGATCGACAAGGAAGTAACATAAAGTCCTCATTGTGGTTATCAGGTTTGTACTCAAAGCGTTAATTTCTGCAGGGTCGAACTTATTATAACTTCCTCCAAATAGCGATGACTTATAAATAAAAGTAGGACCTTAAAAATCATAAAATAGCTGAATGGAAGATTATCTATATTTGTCATATGGACTCTGACATATCTCCGTCAGTATATCCATATAATGTCGAGCATTAAGGATATTTTCAGTAATTTTCACAATTCGTTCCATCGATAGGTTTGAAAATATGTATTATATTCATTCGCAAACCACACTGACGCCACATAGTTTATTATTGACCTATCAATTGCTTTATAAATAGTCCATTTATCAGCGTTCCAATTGCTGCCGGCCAGTGACTTGTGGACTTCTCATCTTATATAAATTGTCATTGGCTTGCGCAGACCACTAGATAGAGATATTCCACGTTCCACCAAATATCTTGAGGTAGTTTGAAAAATAAATTCCATAAAATTTTATGCAAATTTTCTTTTTAAAAATTGATTATTAATTAAAATTATGAAAAAAATTGGAATCATATGTCGGCATGAGACTACCTTGTGTAATTATGCTATGGTTATTACCTAGGATTGTTAGTATTGGAAATGGGGTATATCGGTCCACGTTTTGGTGTAGCCCCATATAACGATACCCAAATATTCGGTATTGTGGGGTTATTTCATACGGGTTTCAACCGAATTGGTTGTAATTTGCTAAGTTTGTTTCTCATTGGGTATCGTGGACTACCAATATATCGGTACACCCCATTATTAGACACGTTCTTTTAAACAGAATCAGGTGTATTTGATATTTTGGGTTCACTATGGCTAAAATATAACTGCATCCTTCAATATTCGGTATTTTCATGGTTTTGAACACATGTTTTTATCCACTTGTTTGTGTTGAGGTATGGTAGAAAATATTCTAAACATGAATAATATTGGTTAACCTTTTAAGGAAGCCCCATATAACGCTACACACAATGATCGGAAATTTTGGGAAGCTGGAGAACTTGTTTTAACCAATTTTGTATCAATTTAAAATTTTGGATTTTTATTAAGTAGAAAATGACCTTAACAACAAAAATTATCAACATTGGTCTATTTTTCTAGGCAGCCCGCATATAATGTTAGCCCCCATTATTCGGTAGTTTGGAGGGTTTGGGCAGGGTTTTTAGCCAAATTGGCTAAAAAGGCTAAAAGGATATTTAAGGGTTGTCATGGGGTGTCAATTTTTCATACTAAACATGACCAATATTGGTACAATTTGTAAGGAATCTCCCATATAAAGCTACACCGAAACTTCGGTATTTTGGGAAGCCTGGACACAGTCTTCTACCAAATTAGTTGTAACTTTAAAATTTTTAATCACATTGAGTAAAAATCTCTCTCTCAAAAATTATAAATATTGGCCCGAGTTTTCGGGCAGCTACTCATTATTCGGTATTTTTGGAGGATTAAGGCATTCGCTCTAATTTGTTTTATCAACTTCTTATGGGATGTCAAATCGTCCTACCAAAAATTATCACTGTCAGTATACGTGTCGGTATACTTGTAGCTCCCATAGATCGGTATCATCCCATTTTCGGTATTTGGGAAACTTTAGCTGCATTTTCCAACCGATGGGGCTGGAAAATGTTATATAGGGTTCTGGAAGGCTAACTTATTAGTGTATATATAAGTCCAAACTTTTGATATCACCCCACAGGAAGAGTTCCGCTTCTTTTTCGTTATAAATAAATTGTTAACTGAATTTTCTAATGAAAGTAGTTATAATTTGACATGTCGTAATTTCTGGCGAAACATAAATAAAAAACAGACCGTTAATGTTTTCCAACTAGAGGCTGCAATTTGAAACACAATTTTTTCGGAGAATGAACAACCTATAACCCCATAACATATTCCCCATATAAATCACTCGCTCGACCTAGGGAATATTTAATGAACTCAACGTGGCAGAGGGTATAAAAACTTCGGCTCGGACGAACTTAACAACGTTTTTACTTGTGTGATATATTTAAGATTAAGTTCTCTAACCCTCCTTCTTCTCAGTTACCTAAAGGGATGGACAACTCTCTAAAGAAAAAAATTGATAACTCTCTGGAACCATGTCAATCACATTTCCCATGGTTCAGGAATGTCTGGGCCATAGCAATATATTCGGGTTTAAATTAGCTCGACAAAAGTTGTACCCTTCTATTATTACCTTGGATGGAATATAACAACGCATTTTATTAGAGTATCAAGAAAGCTTCTGGTACGATACTTCTGCTTCTGGTACGATCCTTCTGCACAACGTTGTAACCATAACAATGTTTGTAACCTGCACATTTCTGTAAGCGTTATTTCTTTAATCGCAACGATCATAATGCCTATGGAGATGATTGCAAGAGATATACTGCAGGAACGATGCATTATCGAGACATTAAAGATTATCAGCAGGTTAAGATGATGCGGGGGTGCTACACATCAATTTCGAAAATGCACTCATTCTCAATATCTATTGCATCTCACCGATATAGATCTGGATGCTATGATGCACCAAATCAGGGATTTCTTCCTATTTCGATACGGACCAAAAGTGTTCGGAGTTGGCATTTCGGATTATAATGCCGCTCTCAAGACAAACTAATTTCCACCTACTTCCATATATTGAAGTGGAAGACTCTGGTCGAAGTCTTTTTTCGGGTCAATCCGATACACCTCATTCTACAGCCTATTTTCTCATGTTATCATAATATCGAATGAAATTCCCAGAATATTTCGCTGAATTTATAATTCTTTGTCGAGTGGAAATCGGATAGTTTCGTGTTTATTGTGCCCCCAGCACAGAAGTTAATGAGTTAACGAAATATTCTTTTTAAACCTATATACAGCTTTGACCAGATTTTCAATCGACCAAGTCAGAGAAAAAGGTCAAATTTCCTACAGCTTGTAAATTTGATAAATTGCTAAGGGGCAGTATTGGTCCAATTTATACTGAAGGTCAGTTTTAAGTGCCTGACTGAAATATTATTTCGAAACATCCAAAAAATATATATATATTATTTAAATATTTTATCATTTATTATAACTTCAATCTAATGAAACTCAAATTTTTTTTATTACAGACATCTTTTTTTTCTAAATGCAACAAATGATGAAAAGCTACAGCCAAACGTTGGTGTATGAATGGCTACACAATGGAAACCCTTACTTGGCTTGAGGGATCTGATGCTGAAAAAACAATCATGGCTTTCAAGGATTGCGAGAGTGTTGTATTTTTTGAGTAAAAAATAAATACCATCCTGAAGTTGAGGGGATACTTGATTTCAGTCTGCAACAAAGATTCTGCGGCAGTATGAGCGAATATCAGAAGACGACATCAGACATTAACAGATGAAATGAAAAGTAATGTGAATACTTGTGTCTGTTGATACATATTTTTTTAGAATCGTATAAGTGAGCTATGGTATGAGTTTGTTTTGTAAAAAAAAATAAATATTGCAATGAAACAAATGACAAAAAGAGTTTTTTTCGTACAGATAGGTCTAACGGAATGTATAAAGAACCTTAAGGCTCAATGAAATGAACGAATTTATGAACACAGAACTTTTATATGTATAGTGAGGGAATATCGATTCTAAAATGGTTCGATATTTTTCGACTTGTTTCGCAAATTGAACTAGTTCGTCCGTCGTTTAGTTCCGAAGTCCCTTCTAGTTCAATCTCTCCTTGGTACTCGTCAGTTGATTCGGCTAATGAACGGGAAATTTTAGATGAATGATTGAATGAAAACGAACATGGTGACTGGGACAAAATTTATAGACTGAGGCAATATCGTTTCTAAAACGGTTTAATCTTTTCCGTTTTCTCCGCCAATTCAACTACGCTATTCATTTAGTTCCATATTTCGTTTTATTTCAATCGTTCATAGGTTCAGATGAATGATTGGATCAAAATGAACAGCTGAACGTGGGAAAAAATAAACGAAAAGAGCAAAAGAAACTATATGAAAGAATGAAACGCACCTAGTTCCGATCGTTCTCTTGCAGAAAAATTTCTTTGAACTAATTCCTTCCGGAACGATCAAACTTTAACTAAATGTTCTACAGGTTATGTTAGGTATAAAACTCTGCCTTATGGTTATGTGGTCATGCCGTCATTTAATTGCATTTCCATGGACTCCACTGTATATTATAGAACATAAAATATTTTGTAATTGTTTTCACTTTTATTACAGTGACAATGACAACCGTTGTTGCATTTATCGGAGAATTACAAAAAGCAGACAACAAATGTTACCAGACCTTCATATCTCTACATAACAACAAGCGAACTTAACATCAAAAGTAGCTACATATACACACATATCTATATATGTGTATATTTGGAAAACAATAATTGTCACCACACAAATACAACGATTTAATTGCATTCTAATGTGGACCTTTAAGGGCCACAACATAAGATGGCTTTCTCAACCTAAGAAATGGTTCAAATGAAATACCACAAGAGTGTCCTTGAGTTCAACAACAACAGCATCAACAACAAGTATCAAGTGTATTCTAGGATGGGAACACACTTTTTACATTTATGAGTATTTTGGGTAGCGATTGCGGAATTGTCAAAGCATCCACCCCATGACGACTGAAATATATTTTATGATGATTGCAAATTTATGTTGCATTTCATTAAAATGATTTTGTTAATGACAATTAAAAATACGAAATGAAATGTTATTCATTATACCAAAAATGATAATGCTATTATTTGGTGATATCAAAATTGACGGAGTTTTATGTCCCTTTGAATGGAATGTGGCATATATTATATCGGTAACTTTTTTTATAACATGTCGAATTGTTTATACTCGTCAAAACCACATTACAGACATCCAGGTTTTTAAAATTATGACTCTTGAAGTAGTTGAAATAAGGAAGGCCTATAAAAGTCCGTCATTTGGAAAATGTACGATAAAAATATTGCGGGTAATTTATGAGCTAGCTCTATTAAAACAAGGACCTTCATTGCATATTTAACTTTAACAAATCGAGATTTTAAAAGTACAGTCATTTCTTGGGAAAATGTGGCAATACCAAAAAATTGGATCACTATGTACCACACATCGTCGGGTAATGTCAATATATATGTGTGCAGAATTTCCAGGTTCTAAAAGCGTTAAGTTCGGCCGGGCCGAACATTGGATACCCTCCACCATAGATATACTGATAGGTACTAGAAATGAAAATATTGGTAACGTACCAAAAGTGGACCTATACTGACATTTATAAAAACGGGTTATGTAAACCATAATACAAATTTCAAAAAGTTTTAATGGATAATTATACCCTCAGCCTTATGGCTAATGAGGGTGTATACACTTAAACACCTTCACCCTTCACCACTTTGGGTATATTCAACAGATGAATCCTAACAGACGTTGAAGGACAATAAACACGAAAATTGATCCATAAACATGTCATTCAGCAACCATTAAATCGGAGGAAAATATATATGGGAGCTATATCTAAATCTAAAACACTACGCTATGCCAAATTTCGTGCAAATCGAAATATATATAGGGACTTTGATACACCATTTACATTAAATAGGGCCAAAATATATATAAGAGCTATATCTAAATCAGGACCGATTTTCAGTAAATTTAGCACACATCATTTTAGAACAAATTCAATACGCTGTACCAAATTTCGTTCAAATCGAAAGATATATAAGGACTTTGGGTCACCATTTATATTAAATCGGACGAAAATATATATGGGAGCTATATCTAAATCTGGACCGATATTCAGGAAACTCAACACACATCATTCTAGACCTAATTCATTACGCTGTCCCAAATTTCGTGCAAATCGAAAGATATATAGGGAATTTGGTACCCATTTACATTAAATCGGACGAAAATAAATATGCGAGCTATATCTAAATCTGGACCGATTTTTAGGAAACTTGACACAGATCAGTCTTGACCTAATTCATTACCCTATGCCAAATTTCGTGCAAATCGAAAGATATATAGGGACTTTGGTACGTCATTTACAATAAATCGGACGAAAATATATATGGGAGGAGCTATATCTAAATCTGGACCGATTTTCAGGAAACTTGACACACAACAGTCTTGACCTAATTCATTACCCTATGCCAAATTTCGTGCAAATCGAAAGATATATAGGGACTTAGGTACACCATTTACATTAAATCGGACGAAAATATATATGGGAGCTATATCTAAATCTGAACCGATTTTCAGGAAACTTGACACACATCATTCTAGACCTAATTCATTACGCTATGCCAAATTTCGTGCAAATCGAAAGATATATAGGGACTTTGGTACGTCATTTACAAATATATCTAAATTTGGACCGATTTTCAGGAAACTTAACACACATCATTCTAGACCTAATTCAGTACCCTGTGCCAAATTTCGTGCAAGTCAAAAGATATATAGGTACTTTGGTACACCATTCGGACTTATATGTATATGGAAGCTATATCTAAATCTGAACCGATTTTTCTCAATTTCAATAGGGTTCGTCCTTGGGCCAAATAAGTGACCTATGCCAAACTTCATCCAATTCGGATCATAAATGCGACCTGTACTTTGTTTACAATTTAAAATGGACAGACGGACGGATTACTATTCATGAACCTTTGGGAAGATGTTACGTATGTTTGTTAGTGAATTCCGTCCCGTTTAACTCCCTTAACAGTTTGTTTTTAACTTCCTTATATTAATTGTCACGCGCCTTTTTTAATGATTAAAAAATGTATTACTTCGTCATGAGTCTAAATCACTGTAAGAGCCTATTCTTTTCATAAGAATCAATAATATACAGTACACCTTTATTTGTGTAAATAATACTAGGCTTTCTCCATATGCATTCCTGGGCCACTACAACACAATCTGCATATCTTTTTATTAGCAATTTGCCATATATAATTTTCCACCTTTTATTTCCATTAATCCCCCATAAAAACACCAAACAGATTTGTTGTGAATAACTTAATAGCATTTATCCACGTGTGGCCGGTCTCTGCAAGAAAACATCTGAAAATTTCCAAATTTATTGCCAACGAAGAAAACATATGATTTTGTTTTGTATTTCTTTCGTGTTTCAACTTGGCGCCAGTTTTGGTTATTACCAATGAAACGTGACCCCGAATTTTGATGTTTGATGATGATGTGTTGTTCCAACCACCCCCGGTTCGGCTGATTCGCACACACATAGGCAATGCCAATGCAAGGGAAACACAATTTCATTCACTCATCAATCCATGTCATTCACCCATCTCCGTTTATCCTCTTTAAGGTTTGTTGCTTTTTATTTTATTTTCGGTTTGATGTCCTCCCACGGATGGCATGGGAGTGTGAGTAAGGGAAGTAAAATGCTTTGCTTTGTCGTTGTGCGTATGAGAGTATTTTTAATGCGCCGTAATTTACTTAAATATCCTTCTAGGGCGTCTATATTATGGTAATAGCTATGGAAATGTTTTTTTTTTTTTTTTAAAGGTCTATGGCCTGAAGCTATCTTCTAACACTGACACTGGTAACGTCATCTACACTCATCTGTCGTTAGGCTATAGAAGCGAGGTTGATAGAAGAGTGTTGGTGATGTGGTGGTTGAATGCATGATGCAACAACATTTTGCCACTTTAGAAATGAACCCTAGTGAAGGTGCATTTTCGAAAGACAGTGGTTTCAATCCTTTGCATTTTGAACTTTTTCAAACTAAAGTATTCGAAATTATGCTTCCGGGCTTTTTTTCTGGGGAAATATTTTTTGTCCATTTATATATTTTTATACCCTACACAACTATGTTGTCAGGGTATTATAGCTTTGTGCAGCCCCAAGAGTTTGTAACGCCGCGAAATATTAGTCCTAGGCCCACCTTTAAGTATACCGATCGCCATATCTCGAATAGCTGAGATCTAGACATGTGTGTCCGTCGGCCCGTCTGTCCATTATATTTTGTAAACACGAAACAGGCCACAGTTATGAACCAATCTTCACGAAATTTGCATGTGGGATGGGTTGGGCCCAATGAAGATCCCTATTGTTTTTGGAAAATATCGGCTAATATTTAGGGGATGAAATGTACCAAATAATTAATTTTTGTCGGATTTTCTTGTGGCTCTAGAGGTCGCAATTAGGACCCAAACATCGCGAATTTTTGCATGGAGAAGGGGATCGGGCCAAAGAATAAACATGTGTGTTTTGATAAAGAGTGGTCAATATTTAGCTGGTCAAATGTACCCTAACTTTTGTGTGAAAAATGACAAAAAAAAATTACTAGGACATAGATCAGAGAAGTTGATTATATATCCAAGAGGAGTGGTTGACCTTTAAATTGATACCAATTCTATTGTTGTATGTCCTCGGATGTGGGAGTTACACTTAAATATTTACAGGTACTTTACACACATTAGTTAGTAACCCATTACCACACTAGAGGGCGGAAATATAGCGCTGATCGCTTTGAAATGTTCCATAACGTTCCAGTTATGGTCAGGGACAGCTTCTATATTTTTCAGTAATGATCAGATAATAAATTTGGGATGAAGTGGACAGAATTTATTTTATGTTTTTTTTTTCGAGTCGATCTATAGGCCATAGTAATAAGACAAACATCACAACACAACCCACGGTGAAAGGAATTAGGAAAAGTACCTAATTAGAAGGAGTGTACTGAATATTATTAATATTCGGAAAATATGTCAGTGTAAGGAAGAGGTGCTATTGACCTCTAATCGAGCAAGAGGGTGCAAATATCATGAAAATTGCCTATGAATAAACATCCGTCGGCCCCGTCCGACTATACTGCTCCGCTCACTGGTTTTATATCAATATGTTTCTTTTCGAAATTAAGCCTTGCTCATCGTAATATTTTACAACCGAGGTGAAAATAGTTTTTATAAGTCACGATGATTTTTAGGTGGATACCTGATCATATCCATGCATTTCAAGGGCCATATCACACGATCTTCTTAAGAAATGCTTATCATCTAAGACCTCCTCAGAGTAAGTAGTTTTTTTATTCCAAATTCTTTCCTCCGTTTTTAGGATCTATATAATGCTACCATTCGATTTGTCATTTCGACATAGTTGGGTGATTTCTTGATAATAAAATATGGTTTGAACCTTAAACACTTAACCCACTGTGCGCTTGATCGACAAATTCACAAAGACCACTCCTTAATATTTCTTCTCAGCTTATTCCCAGTCAGGATGACTGGTTTCAAACAGCATCAAGTGTTTGCACAAGCAAACACACACCATCATTCTTTACCGCGTTTCACAGCAAACGATGCAAGGGTTTGTATTCCTGGAACTCCTTTCAATGCATTTTTTCTCGATTTAATTTCTATTAGAAACACACACACGGATCTCTCAAACTTTTTTTATGGGATGCTTCGAGAAGTGTTTTTTTCAGGGGGTGGTTTCATCCATGGTGTGAATGCAATTCCCCTGGGGCGTTTTAAAGGAATATTTAATTACAATCGTTGTATTTTTGCTTCTTCTTCTTGGTTCTGCCCTAAATGATAAGGAATTTTTATGGTCTTCTCTATTAGATTGCCACGCCTGTTTACATTGAATATGAAATTAACGTGTTTTTATGCGTTGGGGTGATTGAATTTCACACTAAGTTCGTTCATATCAAAACCCAATTAGAAGATGACTAGTACATATGCAAGAAATGTTGCTGGAAAATTAAAATAGTTGAGAATACAGTTTATTAGTTTGTCGACGAGAGTACCGGGTGAAGCTTAAAATAATGCTATTATTTCGATATCAATAAATTGTACTATTAAACCAGGATACCAAAACGCGTACATATTTGTTTGTTTCAAGGTGCATCATCCATTCACAATTTTAGCCGCTTGGCTTGCATTTTCGCCGTTATCAAAGAAAAACTGTGAAATGTACCTAATTTTCTCTTTGTTCGCTTCCATTCTAAACACCCTGTACCTAGCATTGGAAAGCACAAAAAAATATTTTTTTTTTTTACTACGAAATGTCACCCTTCCAACGAGCATAAATCTGAAATTGTTTGATCGATACTTTACGAGAAATCTATCAGTACAGCAATCTGCCGAAAAAATAAAAGATTTCTTTTTCTCCAACCTAATATTCACCTGTTTCAATCAATCCATACACATGTCATTCATGTCGTGTCAATTGACCAGATAATTATGTATGAAAGCTATATGTAAACCTAAATCGATTTGAATATAGCTTCAACAGTAGCGTGAATTATAATAGTAATTCTTATATTGACCTTAGATTCTAGTGCTCTTGAATTATAAACAAAAAAATTAAATGTTTCAATCATAACATATTGAGGACGAAGGATCCACTCGATTGACCATAAAATGTTACACGACTTTAACAAAGGCACATCAAGGTGCTCTTTTGGTATTTATTTTTTCGGGAGATACTTTTTTATCTAGATCTAGCGTACATGATTAAACTGCAAGGTTAAATTTGAGTTTTAATTCCGTAACAGAGGTTTAGGCACATCTATGAGAGTTCTTAAGATTATTTTTTCGTCAAATTGTCGGATGTTTCCTTATCGTCGACGCATTCGAGGTTTGGGAGAACAGCGAACCACATCTTGTAAAAATTTGTAAGTTTTTCATTCTGAAATCAACTTTTTTATTAATACTATTTATTCATTATACCCTACACAACTATGTTGTCATTACACAGCTATGTTGTCAGGGTATTATAGCTTTGTGCAGCCCCAGAAGTTTGTAACGCCGCGAAATATTGGTCCTAGACCCACCTTTACCACCGATAGTCATATCTCGACTAGCTGAGTCGATCTAGACATGTGTGTCCGTCCGTCCGTCTGTCCATTATAATTTGTAAACACGATACAGGCCACAGTTATGGACCAATCTTCACGAAATTTTGCATGTAGGATGGGTTCTGGCCAATGAAGACCCCTATTTGATAAAGATCGGTTAATATTTAGGGTATGAAATGGATCAAATACTTAATTTTTGTCGGTTTTTCTGGTCGCTCCAGAGGCCGCAATTATGAATTTTTGCATGGAGAAAGGGATCGGGCCAGAGAATAAGCATGCATGTTTTGATAAAGATCGGTCAATATTTAGCGGGTCAAATGGACCCTGACTTTTGTGTGAAAAATGACAAAATTTCTATAGCGTATATATTTACCCATGAAGAACAAAGTCCCAAGAAGTTCATTGCATACCCAAAAGGAGTGGTTGACCTTTAAATTGATACCATTTATATGGTCGTATGTACTCAGATGTGGGAGTTACACTTAAATATTTACAGGTACTTACGTACTGAGATATTATTTAGTAACCCATTACCACACTAGAGGGCGGAAATATAGCGCTGATCGCTTTGAAATGTTCCATGAGGTTCCAGTTATGGTCAAGTACAACGCCTATAATTTTCGGTGATGATCAGATAATAATTTTGGGATGAAGTGGACCGAAAACTTATTTTTTGTGTTTTTCCGAGTCGATATATATGCCACATTGAAAGCCGAACATCACAACACAACCCACGCGGCAAGGAATCTGGACAAGTAATTAGAAGTGCTGTACTGAATATTACTAATATTTGTTGAGCTCTAGTCGGTCAAGAGGGTAAGAATATCGCGAAATATTGCCCAAGCTCAGAATATAGAACTACACAAAGTTAGATTTTCGTTGAAGTTGTGTAGGGTATCATATGGTCGGCCCGTCCGACTATACTGCTCCGCTCACTGGTTTTCAAAATGTTTTCCATTGAAAATATACTTTTTATCATAAACTGCACGGATTATTATTTTTATTTTTTAAATAATTTAAAAGAAAACTATGCTTATAACAAAAGCAAACTAATGATCTGAGCAAACATACATGTGCCTTTTACACATACATACATACCAAAAGAACGGTGATTTTTTTCATATTATTAATAGCAATGCCACAAAAAGAAATAGAAAGAAAACACTATAGTTTTTTAAGAACTAGTGTTGAACTGCGAAATAAATCATACGCTGTGCAATATTTCTCCTCGATCATACAAACGTTTTGTATTATATACATAATTTCATAAAACCAGCCAAAATATATATAATTGCTATAGGGCGACGAATGCGGCTTTATAGTCGACGAATAGGTGGAATGTGGCTCATTTCCAGAATCTGGCGCAGAGTGAAAATCTGGTCAATGGTGGATTTGCCGGGCCTGAAGCCGCACTGGTATGGTCCAATAATGTCATTGACCATTGACTTCAGTCGTTCACACAGCACGCTGGATAGTACTTTATATGCGATGGGAAGAAGACTTATTCCTCTATAGTTGGCACATATTATCTTGTCTCCTTTTTTGTGCACGGGACACAGGATCATTGGACATGCATTCCTCTAGCCAAATTGTACTAACCAGCTGGTGCATGCTCCTGAATGGTTCGACTGGTAATCAATTGGCTGTAGAACAATAAAGCAGCAGTATTGTTCTTCAGCCGATTAATTGCTACCCTGACCTCATCTCGGCTAGGTGGTATGCACTCTATACCGTTATCTCTTATTAGTTCTGGGACATCTTCTTCACCACTACTATTTTATACAGGAAGCTTTTCCAAAATGCTCCTTCTGTCACCAGATTTCCATCTTCATTTCTACAGGGGGATGTTCCTGTACCAAAGCCTTCGGTTTGGTATTTTACTCGTTGGTAAAATTTCCGGAAAGTTGAGCGGAGTAGGCTTCTAATATCTGTTTTGTTTGCAGCTTTTCGACGTCAAGTGTTTGCAGCTTTCGACATCAATAATAAAAATGATATATTACTTTTGAATCCTCTACTTGTCTCTACTCCTACCGGGTGGCAGGACATTTTAAAAATTCCTCAATGTTGGTTCAAAAAATCACCCGTATCATTTACGGCGCTTATTTTATATATTCAAAAAGGAGTAGGTCATCGTAAAGTCGGAACCCTTTATTTCGTCCTTTCCTTATAGATTTTGAATTTTTTGGTTATAAGGCTGAGTCACGTGTTTAAAAATGGGGTATGCCTGGATTTTAAAAAGTAATGCAGACAGATGCTCCATGCCATTAAATCTCATTTGTTT
This sequence comes from Musca vetustissima, assembly GCF_032173495.1. NCBI lineage: Eukaryota > Metazoa > Arthropoda > Insecta > Diptera > Muscidae > Musca > Musca vetustissima. Next base: position 41,026 of record NW_026886939.1, read on the forward strand.
CTCTTTGCGGATATATTGCACAACATAGACATAAGAATAGTTTAAGCCAGTCTAATATATTTGTATTATACGATTTCACATGTTCTGACCGATTTCACATAACAAAGTCCCAATATGTCTTTGACCCAATACAAAAATATAAGTAGATTTTTCATTTTTTCACTGCACAACGATTTTCCTCCAGCGTAATTACAACCATTTGTTTTTCGAAATCGAAATAGGAATTTCCTTCAAAAAACAACTGCATTTAAGATTTGAGGGTGGGTGGAACGATTTGCACCCCGCCAACAATAGAAAAAGCTGCATACAAAGACAATGTCTGTCAGCCCATTCACCCTCAACCATAGACCTGTAATCACACACATAGCCATACAACACACACATACATTCATCTGTATCCCTGAGAGATGCCACAAACAAACAATGTTTGCCAAAGGGGTTGGTTGCTTGCAATGTTCAGCTTGAGTTTTGGTTTTCTTCCATCAATTTCGAAATGAAATGGAAACTTGCAATGTAATCACACTCCCTGACTCACCCACACACACATATACTTAGAGACATATATGTATGCAAGTGTATGTGCACACAATAAAAACAATGTAAACAAGCATACATTGAAAACAATTTCAGTTTCGATATAAAACCCTGGAATTGTGTTACTCATCTACATTTGTAACGATGGAACAATGCAGACGAAGCAGACGATGTAAGAGTTTCGAAAATAAAGCTACTAGTTGTTTTTATATAGTTGGAGTATAAATTACTTTGGATTGAGTTTAACATACATTACTTGTGGCTGAGGGGGCATTGTCCATGAATAACTATAGTAATACGGATGTAAACCATCGGAACGTATTCAGTTAATGTAACTGATGAAATTTTGGAAATTCTATATGTATGTAGTACGTTATATCTGAGTAATAAACTATTTGATTTTTTTTTTACTTCAGGAAATGTGTGTTATAGGTATCTAGTTTTTCGCAGAGCAGAATGAATTTTTATGTCGATTTAACCATTGAAATTGCAGTATAGATTGCAATATTCAAAATGGTGCTTTTAAGGTGGGTACCTTAAGGGTTTCATTTTTTATTATTTCCCATATACTATTTTCATCCCATTTTCGACATTTTTATGGGTGGAGGTTGACATAAATATATGCATAAATACATGTTATGGATCCATGTTTTGACATAGACCCATTTTCGGTATTTTGAAAGTTTCTGTCGAATTTTCCGGATTTCTAGCAATAGCAATTTCTTTCCAAATATGTTTCAATATATCTCCACGTATTTAAAAAGCACCCATACAAGAGCAACGTGTAATATTCGCTTACGCGATTCGTTCGCTTTTATAAAAATCTTGTTTTAGAAGTAGATTAATCTGGTACCCTTCGGTCAATCTACTTCAAAAACGAGAAGACTTATATAGCAGCGAACGAATCGCGGAAACGAATATTACACGTCGAGTCCTACAACCCGAGCTGCCTACTTCAATTCTAGCCGACTCCTACAACTCTAGCCGAATATTACAAACCGAAACGAGTACTTCGAGTTATCACAGAAAACTGCTTATGTCCGAACAACTAATCAACATACACACAAATATGGTCTAAAATTGTAATTTGAGTAACATTTAGTATCTATGTTCTCTTAAGTTCTTATTACCAACACTATCTCGACAATACATATTAATTTGGTACCATTTATTGCCTTATGTATTCATGTAGTATTTATTTCCAAATTTCCATGAATCGAACTCTATAGGCCCAAATTCAGATTTTGTCCACATTAATATACGTTTCTGTAAGTACCTACCTCAACCACCCAATGAACTCATTATTCCAAATTTCAGGATTCCAGTCCAATCGGTTCACTCAACTCAAAATGTACCAAATTAGTAGAAATTTTCAAAACATCCCAAATATAGGCTTGGGGTATTTGGGAAGTTTTGGAACAACCTAACAGTAATCCTAGCGCCAAATCCCAGCTCTATCAGATCACCTAAAATTAAAATTGTACCAAATTTTTGAGCATTTATTACAAATATGTACGAATTTATAAAACTATCTACATACCTCAATTCTACAATGCAATAGTAATCTTCTATATAGCTTCACACACAATTTAAATTGTACCAAATTTTGTACATATATGTACGAGTTTCCAAAACAACCTACATAACTCAATTCTACAATGCAGCAATAATCTTACAAATCAAAATTGTAATCCGTTCCTCCCAAGTCAAATTGTACCAAATTTAGTACTGTTTAGTACTTTTCGTATAAATAAGTACATAAGTACTTGCAAAACAATCTCCTAATATCGTCCCTACATTTCAACCTTGATTCATATTCAAAATTTTATGTTTTTAACTCTATCCGTTCACATGTTGCGAAATTGTACCAAATAAAGTACATTTTTGTACTTTTAAAATACTTATAGTTCGAATTTCTAAAAACCTCTTTAGTACATCTATCCTACACTCCATCAGTGACTCTCATTCCAAGTGTAAGAGTTCAAGTCCTACTGGTACCCCAAATACAAATGTTCGAATATTTATTACTTTTTGTGCAGTTCTAGTACGAATTTCCAAATAATGGGTACACCAAATCCAAATTGTACCATAAATAGTACCATGTGGTACATTTCGTACACATAAGTACACATAAGTACACATTTCCCAATTCTACACCTCGACGATAATGTTAATTTCAAATTACAAGGTTCCAGCTCCATACGTTCCTCCAAATTCAAATTGTGCCACATTTAGTACTGTTTAGTACTTTTCGTATACATGAGTACACACTTTCTAGTGCGAATTTCTAAAAATTCAAATAATGGGACGTATCAATTTATGGTGACAACCCTAGAAAAATTGATCAATATTCATATTTTTAGGTAGAAACAATGAAAATCCAAGGTTATACAGCGTTCCATGTTCTAGCCGGTCAAAAAGATTTGATTGGATTGAGTCGAATTTTCGAAGACTACAGACATAGAAATTGTCATGTGTCACTCTGCAATACGTTGCTCAATCGGAACATTGACTTTTTAACCAGTTTTGGTAAAGAAACAGTAGACCACCTGCTTCAAAGTGATTCTTCAACGAACAAATTTCGTTACATTTTTGTTCGTTTTCGCGGTCTACAAGGTCGACTACGATCAAGCGGGATCCTGCGGTAAGGCGTTCAAACAATATTGTATGTATGTTTGTAGAGATTCACATACAATGGCCGTTTTAGGACGACCTCCACTGCCTTCACCTTCTAGCAAACTTTCGCCACGATAGAAAACATTCAATAAATGTTTCACAGTACTATGGAATGGTGCTTCGTCGTAATACGATTTCGATTTCGATTTGAATTTTCAAGTCACACCTGGTAGTAGGTCAGACCGTACTGAGTACGTATATGCTAAAAAATTTCAAACTTTCCAATGGAAATGCCAGATGGCGGTAGGAATCACCAATAGTTGCCCGGGTATAACGGCAAATCTTGACTTTATATATTTTCAATTTTTACCCTAATTTTGCCTCAAAATTATACCTGACCTGTGTTAGTGAAGGTTATTTGAATAAATGAAAAGAGGATGGCTCCGATGAGCATTATCCGTCCATATAGTGTGATCAGTCATTGTTCATCCTTACAAGAACGTCTTTCCGAATGACACAAAATTGTGTATAAATTATCGAATTGAGTCTAGAAAACCGGTACAGATATAGATATAGCTCCTATTGTATCATCTATATTCCCGATACATAACGTATTATGTACGTTATGTATCGGGAAAAGGTTAATTCTTAGTAACGGAAGAAACTCATAGTAATAGATCAAGCGATCAGTGGAACATATCCTATTAATTCTATTTGTTTGCTCTTTTTGAAAAGTTTTAACAAGAACACACGTTGTTAATAAAGAAAATACCAGAATCTTTTTAATTTCATATTCTATTGCTAGTTCCGTAATAGATTAAATTCCATAAAACTTTTCCTATTTTAAACGAAAGAAAACTCTCTATTTCCCATAGACTGTACTTCAATAAATCATTGTGTCCTTTTGCAAAGTTTCAAACACCATAGCAAACTATAAAACCAACGTTCAGACACACACGCACACTTGTAAATAAAAACACAAAATTTCAAAATACCCCAAGTGAAGTGACGTACTCACTCGCTTCTCAGTTTTCCATACAATTGTGAACTTGTCGTCATTGTTGCCGCAAAGTTTCACGTTTTTCCGATGATAAGCCAGCTATTGTTTGCAGTTCGTATTACAATCGTTGTACGAAAGCGAACAACATGTATATATTCGCCTTATATTCTCATACAGTAAAACAAAGTGGCACGTGCAAAACACACACACACGACAATCATTCTCTGCAAGGAAAATAGAGAAAAAGCATTGAAATGCCGAAAATAAAAACCGGCCACAGTCACCCCCAAAAAGAATAAAGGAAACTGGGCGGTATAACATTCCACATGGCAGAGAATGTTGTTGTAGATCGCATAACGCTCAATGTTTTTTTTTTTTTTCAGCAATTCCCAATGCAGTACGCTTAGTGCGAAGTGCAAAAAACAAGCAACAAATCTACTGAAAAAATAAACAAACGCAAAACGCGTATCCATAAAGAATAAAGGCAAACATGAAGATGCATAAGTAATAATTTTGGTGGGTAATAATTCTTGCCATTGAGGGTGGATCACTGAATTTACAAAAATTCTTGTAAAACAAAATCTACACAGGACACGAAGACTATAAATCAAATTGTAATACCGTGGGAGAATATGGATCTAGTTTTATAATTAAAAAAGCACAACAAGTCACATCGTATCAGTTGGTTTTCGTAAGTTTTGATTTAGTCGTTATTAACAGAGGAGAACTGTCGACATTTTTAAAGCTGGGGAAGTAAATAAGTCGAACTAGTCTATAAGATAGCAGTTGATGACTGACTCACTGAAATACTAAATACAACTCCAATAAGAGTTGTTATTTTGTTATAAATGTTCCCCAAATTGTTGTACCCTTTGCCACACGGTGGTACATTATATTATGTCTTTATGCATATGTTTGTAACATACAAAAGAAACGATATTGACCCGTGGTCACTTTTGAGAATATGCTTAGAAAGAATTTCTGAGTCGATTTTTGCATGCGCTCGTCCGTCTATCTGTCTATTTATTAATGTACGAGGGTGGTTGGCAAACTTCTTTGCCTATCAATGAAAGAGAATAGATAGTTTTTCAAAAATATTTTTATTTTTCAATATAATCTCCTGAAACTTCAATACACTTAGTCCAATGGTTTTCCTCAAGGTCTTCAAAATAGTGGTTTACAACTGCAATTGCATGTTCATTTGAGGTAAAACTTTTGCCAGCAAGTATTTCTATTTTAAATTTGGGAACTCTAAAGGTCACTGAGGGCTAAATCAGGAGAATATGGTAGAGGTGTAAAAACATCGATACTCCAAACATTAGATAGTTCCGATATTTTTTTCAAACTATCCATTGCTATCGATATTATCGGCAATTTTCTACCACTATTTGGCCTTGTTCTGATATCTGAATAGAATTTGAAATTCCAGAAAATGGTATGGCAAATATTTCAGGCTTAAAACACACAAATAATTACGCATTATATTTTGTTATTTTACTATTTTTTAAGCAAAATAAAATATTTTTCAATTCATAGGTGTATATTATTTTTACATAACAAAAAATATATGGATCATTTTATGCTCCATAAAAAAATATACTGTAACTAACGCTTACAGCTAGAAAAAGATATATGTACTAAGAATTGTGTGCTAATAACATAAATATATACTTATTCTATTGACATAGATCATTCTGTGGCATTTTAAAAAAAAATTATTATTTCCAATAATTTTTGTTGAGAAATAGGAGCATGTCAACATGTTTAGATTTTAAACATGTTCTTTGATCTGAAACTATACCTCCAGCTTTGCTAAGCATTCGCTCCGATTCTGTCGATGTAGCAGCAATGCACAGGTAACGCATTACACACTTCTCGAGGGAGCCCATCTTATTTCCATTAACCTACAAAGAGTAAAAAATATGTTTCATATTACAAATAAAGCATTTATAAGTAATATGTTATACCTTCCAGTATTCCAGAGGATTGCTAATGGTTGGAGTATTTTTGTTTTCAAAGTACTGTCGCATCGTAACAATAGCATCCACTTTATTCGTCCTTGATTTAGTGGCTACTTTATTTTCAAGAAACTTTAAAAGTGGTTACCCATAAGTGCCAATTCATTTTCCAACGTTTTAGCAGCTTGTTCTGCATTACTAGCATTCCGAACCCCCTCTTTTTTGAACCTGGGGTCCAACAAAGTACCCAATCGAGAAGCCGTACGCTCTTCATATGGAAACAATCGTTTTCTGATTCTTTCTATTAAAAACATACATGCATCCTTCCCTTCCGCAGATTTCATTTTGCCTGACTGACGATCTTGATGATTCCTGGACGGTCGCATGATCAAATGGGGATAGTATAGCCTTTAGGTCTTGTAAAATCTCAATTTCGTATGCTCTGAGTGGTGATGGCGCTTTCGATGTTGCCAACAGAACAGCAAATATGTAATCGTTTGTTTCTAGGATTCTTTCAATAATTTTGAAAGCGCCATTTCATCTAGTAGGTACTTCCTATATAAGGCTAAAAGGCTTTGCTTTACTTTGGGCGTTTTTGAATTTTTCATACGCTATGGTACTCGACTTAAAGAACGTAACAATGCCCTTGCATTTAGATATGATTTCTTTAACTACTGGTTGGGCTAAACAATCGCGGATGGCAAGATCTAACGTGTGAGCAAAGCATGGCATATTCCTTATTTGTAATAATTCACATGCTTTTAAGCATTGTACTGTCATTATCTGTGACGATTGTTACAATTTTTTATTCACATTCCAATCCTCGAATACCTCACGCAAAGAGGATGCTATATTGTCGGCATAGTTGGTTAGTAGAATCTCGAAGTTTTTTTTGTTGATAATACTGCAGAATGCAAAACGAAATCATGTGGTACAAAGTGGCACGTTACGGTCAAATATCCTTCATTTGCACGGGATGTCCATCCGTCGGTGGTAATTGAGCAATTATCAATTTCGTTTAAAATAATTTTTAATTTCTGTTTTGTTTCCTCATACATTTTAGTCATGTGAACGTACGCGAGGGTATTGCGTGATCGTAGAGTATATCGCGGATCCAAACACCTAACAAATTCATGAAATCCCCTGTCCTCCACAATGCTAAATGGCTGGATGTCTGAACATATCATTGCCATTAAGCCGTAATCAATTTCTTTCTTTCGCTGCGAGGTGGGTTCATATTTAGTAGATTTCTGAAAAAAGACTCGATACTTTTGCCGGGATGATTTTGCCGAAATGATGGATGTGCCCTTTTAATATGGTCCATAAGGTTATTGGTATTGCCGCTCGTTTTATATACTTTTGTGCATATTCGGCATTTGGCAAATTTGCAATTTTTCGATCTATCGAAATATGCCCACGCTTCCGATATCTTCCTTCTTGTCATTTTTGGTTCTTCTTCTTCAAAACTGTTGTCGCAGCTGGCCACCACTTCAGAGTTTTCTTTGTCAGAAACTAAAGAAAAATATACACAAACAAAAATACTTTAATAGATATTTCTTTATTAATAGTACTTATACGAACTTTTTGGAGTGGTTTTTATATACTTGTCCATAGCGCAATTGTTGGCAAACACTAAAAAAACTAAACTAAGTTTTTTTATCGATAGCCAAAACTATCAATCGATATTCAATTAAAAAAAAAATAATAATCGATACTATCGATATTACCATCGATTTTCTTACAGCTCTAGAATATGGTGACCATCATAGTCTCCTGTGCGCTGGTGCGTTGTCTCGACGATCAAAATGTTGCAATAGTACTCTGAATTTATTGTTTTACCCTTTTGCAAATAGTCAATCAATAAAATGCCTTTGAAGTCAAACAAAAAAAAAAATCTTGCCATAATCTTACCAGCCTTTTTTTGGGCTCTTCCTCCAGCTGCAGTTCAATGTTTGAATTGCTCTTTTGTCTCTGGAGTATATATGTAAAAAAATGCGGATTTATCTTTTTTGAACACCTATTTCTATATGAAGGAGTGCCAGACCGAAACAAAATTTAGCATAGTTCCGTTCCAGAACATAAAATAATCTAAAATAATTTTATAAGTTTGCAACTTTTTACTTGAAAACCGTTCCTGAACCCATAAAACTGGTAAAACATTGTATCAAATATAAGAGAGCACAAAAGAAAATAACATTCTCTTTGTAAAGTTTTTACTCGAGAAATTTGGCCGAGTAAAAAATGGTAAACAGGAGTGCCTACTTCCGATTGGCTGTTATGTTGATTTTGAAGTATTGCCGTCTAATTTTGGCATATTTACTAGATTTGCGTTCCCGAACTTTTCAAATTATTTTGTACTCTGAGAGCCCTTTTGAAATGTTTCCGTTTACTAGCTTTACTATGTCCCAATTTATATTAGGCTAGTTTAATTGCGGCAAGTTTTTGTTTGAAGGAGAGAGGGGCAAGGGGAATAGAAATTGATTATTATTGATTGATTATTATTATTTGGATATAACTCCTATATAAAAAGTGTGTGTCTGTTTGCTTTCAAATGGTGCACCAAACTCCCAATGTTAGTCCGATTGTGACGATATTGGTTCAGAATTTTATATAGTTAACCTTTTCCGATTTAGACGAGATTTTTTAAAGCGCACATTGGTTGAAATCACTGATTTAGTGGCGTTAAAAATATAACTTCTAAAATATGTTGCTGAAAAGTTGCACAAATTCAGGCATACCTGGCACAAGATCTGCAATTAAAGTCGGAAAGGACTTCTAGGAGTCCTTCAATACCGAACAAAGATTCATAAAAAGTAACAGGTGCTTATAATTTGGTAATATATTTTCTTATTTGATAGTAAATCTCTCAACCAACTCATTATTGACTTTTGGGGGTAAAAAATCATACGAGATGCAAAAGCGATGTGGCACCCTGTACTCCAAACAGCACATGTTACTCGCCTACGACGCACTATGTCGCGAGTTCATATAAACAGCGGCCAAAAATAGAAGGAGTTATCGTAAGTTAATAAAATTTGGTACATGTGCTTATTATTGGCCTAAAGAGCAACTGACAAAAAATTGGAAAGATCGGACCAAGATTTCGTATACCTCCCATACAATGGGTCTTGAGAATGTCACCCTTTTTGGCCTATAAAATCTTTAATATTCAAACAAATTCAATGAAAAGTGGCAATTTACATTTAATTAGGCCTCTAAAGCAACTGACCAAAAACTGGGTAGATCGGACCAAGATTCGATATACCTCCCATACAAAGGGTCTTGAAAATGTTACTATTTTGGGCTATATAATCTTTAATATTCAACCAAATTCAATGAAAATTGGCAATTTACATTTACTTATGCCTATAAAGCAACGGACCAAAAACCAAATTACATCAAATTTGGGCGAAGAAAGTAACAGGTGCTGTAATTTAGTTGTTGGCCCATATTACAGGTACCTACCATACCAAAAGTACCTAAAAATGTAACTTTCTGTACTATAAAATCGTTATATGCAGCTAAATTAAGTATAGTAGTTTTATTTTTGTTATTTTTATTATAATATAATAAATATTTGATATCCTTTAGTAACTAATAAATTACTTGTTTATCATTCACAAAATTTTCAAAACACACATCAGAGATATATATAAAATAATGACTTCCCAAATGTACGATTTAGTATTATCCACGTTATAATCTCGTGCCTTTACTTTATGGCTGTTTAAGGATATTACTAGGTCGGATTGTAATATAAAATTCTAAATAAAATCCTTATTTAACTCGGCTTTAACAAAAGTTCGGGCTGCTACTAATTATTTGTTGGCATCTTGTGAAAGTCGCTGCCATGAACTAACATTTTTCTGTATAAACTTTCCACAAAGGTAATTCATGTGCGACATCTAAATTTAGATTATAAGATTATGTCTCAAATGATCTGATAAATAAGTATAATCTTCAATCTGACTGAAAATTTATTTAAAAGCTATATTTTAAAACCAATTCTCCCATATCTTCGCTTCGAATAACGTTTTTACCACTTAATTGCATATTTTATGTAAAATATTGTATTATTTCTATGTTCTGAATACATATTCTCCTTCCTAATTGACCCTCAATAACTTATTTAACACTAGCTGTAACAGCCACCTTTGAAGTGGAACTGACAGTAAATGGAGAGATCTCCCATTTATAGAATCTAATTTATTGGTTTATCATGAAACCATCGTGTACAGTCCTAACAATATTTGTAACGGCTCATTTTCGTCAATGTCAGGCTTTGAACTAGAAAAATAATTAGTGTAACGTTAGTAAAATTCAATTTTATTATTTTTTTATTAAATATTATGAACAATAACTCATATAATTACACTGGTCGACACGAAAATTATTCAGGGGTTCTGTTTAGTTGGAGACAATTCTGTTTAGTTGGAGACCCTGGACCACGAAAATACCTTTGGCTTTTTCTGGGTCACTTCGAAAATTAATTTTATAACGGTAAATGTAGAGGAAAGCGTGGTCTCATAGATTTTCAAGTTGAATCGCGAATAACAAATTCACTTTATAAACGATTTATATTATTTTTTTATTTCAATCAAGATATATATATTTGGTAAATGGGTTGAGGATTGACGGAGTTACAGTGGTTGAAATGTGAAAAAATACGCCTAAAAAGACCAAATTTATTTTTCTTCGGACTGTACGATGAAATTATGATATCAAGCCGTATAATTTTTATTATATTACGGGGAAGAAAATTAAATAAGCTTTCGAAAATGAGAAAAAAATTGGTTAAAAAATGGATAACTTATACACATTTTTGTATTGATTCTATGCATATTCTCTAAAGGAACTATGGGTCTATCTCGTTTCCTTTTGCCATAAAATCAATACAATAATGTGTATAAGTCATCCATTTTTTAACCGATTTTTTTTATTTTTCTCATTTTCGAAAGCTTATTTAATTTTCTTCCCCAAAGGTATTTCCGTCTTCCAGGGACTCCAACTAAATAGAATTGGTACATTAGAACCCCTGAATAATTTTTTTGTTGTTTTGTACCACAGTGTTATGAATGGTCGCAAAATTCTGGACAGAGAACATATCAAGGTGTCGGTTGATAACCATACTAATTTCCTCCGGCACTATGTTCTGAAACTCAATTGGAAAAAGACATATTCATGAGCTTTATTCACAATTTTCTTGATTAACTTTCATTAGTCATTTTTAGGGCTAATCTAGTGTCACTAGGTTCTGAAACTAAAATATTTTGGAAATATATACGAAATTTGTAATGATTATCTTCATATTACTAAAACTTTTAACTTTCATTAGAATCTCCAGTTCCTGTTGTTTGGTTTTGGCCTCTTGCCATTCGTAAACCGTGAAGCACAATGATATATAATTTTACTGGTGTAAAGTTCGAAGTCTCCAGATTTGAAATATATAACGCTTTCCCTTCTATTTAAAATGAACTCTTTGCCAAAAAAAAATAAAAAATAAAAAAATGGGCCAGGCCCAATGCGACATCGTTCAAAACAATATGAAGATTCTACGCCAACTTACAAATATCGCCAATAGCAAAAATCGGGCTGAAAATCGTTCGTACTATGGTGGAGGGTTAAGAAAGTTCAACAATTGATCTTATAATTTCCTCCCTTTCTCAAAGATTTAAAGTAGTTCAATGCAGTCCTAATTAATTTAGATTTCAGTAATTGTTCGATCAATTAAAATACTTTATTTTGGCATAAGCTATTAAGTGCCTTCAAATACAAATCCACTTAATAGTCTATCTGATATGGTAAAATATATAACGAGCACACAAAAATAACATTACTACTATGTTGTATATGTGTGTGATTACATTGAACTAAGTCACCCTCCTCCACCCCCACAAGTTCAATGAACTTGGTAAAGCTTCCGTTCGAACAAACCCAAAAAGAATCTAACAGCATTTCAATAGAAATAAAAGAAATGCCACTACGCTAAGTGTGTTTGTTGCATGTAATAACAACATTACAGGTCCCAGGCACACACTTACACAAACGGACACACAAACATACTTTGGACATGGCATAAATCCCGTTGGAGAAACATAAAAAACCAAAGAAGGGAAAACTCTGTACTTGAAAAAATAGAAATCGCCAAAAAGTTACAGTGCCCCAGCAAAGCAAAGCTGTCCCAAAAAATGAAAAAGAAAAAAAGATGAAATTTCCATAAAAGGGTGCCTTGCAACTATTGTAGGGAAAAACGATGCATTTTTTGTAAAGTAAATGTTGTTGTTGTTTTGTTTGTTACCAAGAAGCCTTAGAAGCTAGTATCCTTGTTTTTTCCATGAAAACGAAAGGAATCTCAAACATTGAGGGAAACAACGGAATACCCCATTAAAATTGGAAAGCACTGCATAAATGAATTTCCGGCTACAGGATAATGCCAGGATACATAAAAAATTGTGGCATGTGCTGATGTATGCAGTTTTTTCCCTACTCGCCACGATGTTGTTGTTGTTTTTCTGTCCATCATCGTATTTTCCTTCTAGTAAGCGTAAACGTAGTATTTTCCAATTCGTAGTAAACAATCAGGATTCATGTTGACACACACATACACACACAGAGAGTCCCATACATAGCATTACAACAACCAGACAGACACAGAGACTGCCGATCTACCTACCCCACCAAATAAATTGTTTTTGTTGTTTTTATCTGCGTTGAACTGCATTGTTGCTGCTGCCAACACATTCGTTATAGGCAGCAGCCTGTTACAGTCTAAAGGACTTTCACTGACGCCGGCTTCTATTCTCTCGACACACAAAAGGAGCTGTAATAAACAATAACAAAAACAACAACAACAGCACGAATTGTGACGACAGAATTCTTTTGTTTGTTTGGGAGTGTGTGTGTGTGTGTGTGTGTGCGAGTCAGATTTTGGGGGGATGCAAAAGGGTGACTAATATTAAGTGAATACCAAATACCGACTACTGCCTAGTAGACAGCGAGTGAGTGTCTGTGTGTGCGTGGATTTGTGTGGCATTCTAGTTGTCTGGCTAAAAGGACAACATTGTTTGCCACCAAACAAGTAAATGGGGTTGAAAATCCTTACAACGTACACACACACAAACATAGAAAGCCAGCCAGCCTGTTAACACCGCTAATGTGGTTGTGCGTGCGTGCGTGTCTGTAAATTTTGTCTGGTTGGAAGGTCGTTGTATTCTTACTTGCCTTAACAATGAAACCAGAGGGTTTTCCCCTGCATTTGTTTGGGATTCCATTTACTAAGGGTTCGAAAACACCACCCTCTGTCCTTAGGGGCAGCGACTGTCTGCCACGAATATAAATTGCCAGACATTCGAAATTGTTAGTCATTCTTAGCCTAAACGTCGCATAGAGCACAACGAACGAGAAGAGCACAAAAACCACCCAATTCATATTCAATCTCTTTTTGTTTTGTTCGTTTCATCAACGTTTTGTTAACAATATTTTCGTTAAGTTTAAGTTAGTTTATCATCATCCGACAAAACACCATCATCATCCTCCAGCACCTTTGTACAATAACCGATGTCTAAGTTTTATAATTCAGTTCGATTTTTATATGATTTTCGGCTTTGTAAAATTTGAAAAAAACAAATAATTGAAAAAAACTTTTTTAAAAGAAATCAAACAGTGAAAGTGTGCAATAAATCGCAAAAACCCCAAAAGCAAAACCAACAAAATGGCTGCTGTACAACAACAACATCACCACCACCACAGCAATAGTCTGCAGGTGTTGCATGGCCACAGTTTTGGTGGCATGCCCCATGGTTTGGGTTTATTGACGACAGTGGCATCACTGCCACCAAAATATCGTGCCCGTTACCTGAAAATCCAAACCAAAACTGAAATTCCCCTGGATTTATCCGTCAAGCCATTGTCCCCGCAAACCCAACACACCGCCAGGCCTCAAACCACACCCAACCCGGACAATGAAGTACCAATGGCTGTTAACTTCACTGAGGTCTATACCGAACCCTGTTCGGATACCCAATCTCAGGCCAGTGAGGATATTGTAGAGGAAATCTGCTCAAGTTTGGCCAATGCCGATTCCCAGGTGGAGGAGCATCACAATAAACCCATTACCCCACCTTTGACTCCAAACAAAAGAAAATTTTCTGAATCTGATTTGGATACCGAAGTGGAATTTAAAGAGAACCAGTCAAAAATGGCAAAAGTAGAAAATATTTCTTCCGCCATGTCCAAACAACCTTTGGTGGAGCAAACCCCGGCCAAGCAACCCATCAAGACCTCCGATACCGCACCAAAAACTTCGAAAAACTCCTCATCGCAACAGAAAGCTTCACGTAGCCATAAGGCAACACGTAAACTGAAATTCGATGAAGAAACCAGTTCTCCTGTATCGGGCACCATTATACGCCCCCTCGAAGATATAACCGATGGTTCGGTGCAATACAGTAACGGTGATATTGATCCCAAGTATAATATTGTTGAAATTACTGAGGAGACCAAGGCGGAATTGGCGGCCATTAAAAATGTCATTGGCGACTACATTTGCCGTTTGTGCCGCATTAAATTTGATGATGCCTTTGGTTTGGCCCAGCATCGTTGTGCCTGTATTGTCTTGCTGGAATATCGTTGTCCTGAGTGTGGCAAACAATTTAATTGCCCAGCAAATTTGGCATCGCATCGTCGGTGGCATAAACCGCGTAAGTCTCAAGCTGCAGGTGAAAATGTGCAAGCTACAAATGCTGCTGGCGCAACAACAACAACAATTCGGGAAAAGAAAAATTCGAATAAAAAATCAGAAAATGAAGTTAACGGAGATCAAGGCACCTCGTATGATTGTCAAGAATGTGGTAAGAAATTTAAGCGTCAGGCTTATCTGAAGAAACATGAATTGACACATCAAAAGGTGCAGAAACAGCAGCCTGCAGCACAAAGTTCCGCTACACCTGTCATTCAAAGTTTGAGTGTAAATGCAACCAGTCCCCAAACATCACCCATTCGCCAAGAAGTCAGCTACTACACAAATACTTCATCTCATAGTGATGAGGATCATGAAGATGATTCCATGTCCGGTTACAGTACCACCTCTTCGCATCACTACGGACGTTTGCAAATTGTTGAGACCGGTCTCACCGAAGAGGAGAATATTGCAGCAGCAGCATTGACGAATTTACGCAATTGTGCTTCAGTCATACAACACACCACTTTGGCTCACTAAAAAAAATCCAAAGCATACTTCTAGGGGGTGGTGAACAAAACACCAGGCAAAGGTGTCATTATAATCGATGAAGCATAAAAACACATCGTGGAGGAAGCAAACGGTGGTGTCATTATTTGCAATAACAGGTGAACTTGTACTCGTATGTATGTATGTTTTAATTAATCAACTAATTTGTTGTTATTATTGTATATATGTAATTATGTTGTCTTGGGATGTATATTTTATTACCCCATTTCCTTTTTTCAATTCTATGCAATATTTGTTTCTGTTTCTCTTTTGTTGTTTTATACGATTCCAATTGGAAAGGAGCAGTTTTTTTAAAGGCAATTATTTTAGGGGTGACATATCCACCCCATTGTTTATAATAGATTATTTTTCATAGGTTATGTTTATGTTTTAAGTTTTGTACAAAAAAAAAAATCAAAATTTCAACTACAGCTAAATTTTCAAAACCAAAGATTTCAATTTAGATTTAATTCGAGATATGTTTATTTGTATTGGCAACAATAACAAAAAATATCTCATATTTTCAATTTAAGTTTTAGGTTTAAAAATTTTTGAACAAAAGAGAGAAAAGATTGACATTTTATAAAAAAAATCATTTAGATATAGATTTCGAAAAATAAATATTGAAATTTATTTTTCAAACTACAGCTAAATTTTTAAAACCAAAGATTTGATTTAGATTTAATAGGATTTTTTCGGCAAAAAATTTCAAACATATTTTGATTTAAATTTAGATTTGAAAAGAAAATTTTCAAAATTAATTTAGGTTTTATTTCGAACCAAAGAATGAGTGAACACTCTAGTCAATAATTTTAGTTTTGAAAAAAGAAATTCTAAAATTTTCAAAATTATTTTAGTTTAGTTTTTATTCCAAACCAAAGAATGAGTGAACATTCTAGTCATTAGTATTAGGGTGGTGGGTTCAGAACATCACAAAGATGAGCGAAAGTTCTAGTCATTAGTTTTAGTTGATATTTTGGGAATTATTTTCTAGTCAAAAAATATAAAATTTCCAAAAGTCATTATTTAAAAAAAAATCTAGTCATTTCAAAAAATTTTTAAAACTTTTTCAAGAAATAAAAAAAAATATTACAAAATTCTATATAAATATCAAACTAAATTTTAAATATTTTCAAAATTCATACCAAATTAATAAATTTTCTAGTCATTATTTGTTGTTAAAACAAACCAAATATGTAAATATTCTAGTCATTTGTTTTAGACAACAACAGCAAAAATTCAGCATAAGTTCTAGTCATTAGTTATAATTTTGGAACATAATTTCTAGTCAGGAATCCCCGAAAATTCCAAATTACTATTTACCAAAAATTAGATACTATTTATATTTAATTATTCTAATCCGTCTTAAAATTATTTAAAAAAATTATTCAAATGTCAATCTTTTTTCCTCTTTCAAATATTTTAAAAATTTCCACAATATAAGCTTCTCAACTGATCTCATATTAGTAATTTTAGATATTTAATTACATTTTTCAAAATTTCAGTTTTGAAAATTGTTTCCAAAAAACCAACATACAGGCTAAAAAATGTGCAGTTTCATTTAGGATTAAAAAAAGAAAACTATATCAGCTTCATAAGATCTCAGTCAATAAATTAAGGAAAACCAAACCAAATCTTGTAATCCAAAAACAAATTAACCAAAATTCAGGCAAATTTTGTGCAGTATTAATTTTTAAGTTTATAGGTTATTTATTTACTCATAATTTAATTTTTAATTCTAATTCTAAAACAAAGAAAAACGAGTGTGAACTCTAGTCATTCCATTCAAATACTTAGATTGGTGGTATAAAGAAAATAATATTTTTAACCCCAAATAAGAGATTTGAATTAATTTTAAGATTTAATTTTAAGTAAAAGTGAAAAAAGCAACACCAGCTATATATAAAACACTACCATTAATTTTTAAGTAACAAAAAAGGTAACAAACAAAGAAAACTCTGGACCTTAAAATAACAACAGTACAATATACAAAAAAAATATATGAAAAAAATATTTATTTATATTTATAAGAAAACAATAAGAATAATATTAAGAAAATAATGCGGTTGTGTACTTAAAAAATTATAATACTAAGAACAACAACAATATATCACAACATTATTGTTCCTTAAAACAATAATATTAAAACATCTCAGAAGAAGATCTCAATATTATATATATATATTTTCTATATAAGTTAAAAAAATCACAAAACAAAAAAATTAAAAAAAAAAAAACAAAACGCATCAACAAACACACACAATCATATCTTTGTATATATTCTACATATATTTTTTATACAAGTCAACATTTTTTACCGTAATAGTATTAAAAAAAAAACAAAAAACAAAAAATCTTGTCAAACATGAAAAAAAATATTGTAAATAAATTTCTTATATGTGATACTATTTTATAACATTCCACTTAAGTAAAGCCTAGTATTATGTATATTTTTAAATATATATAGAACACAAAAATAATTAAAAGTGTAGATTATATTTTATACGCAAAGAAAAACATTGTAATTTTAAGAATTATTTTATATATATTTTTATACTATGCAAAACAATGAACAAATATAACAATAAAAATAAAATTTAAATAAAAAAAGAAAATATTACATGACTTTTTATTATTACAAAAAAAAAAAAAAACAGTGAGCGGAGCAGTATAGTCGGACGGGGCCGACAATACGATACCCTACACAACTACCACGGAAATCAAACTTTCTGCGGATGTTTATTCCTAGCCTGGGCAATATTTCGTGATATTTGCACCCTCTTGCCCGATTAGAGGTAAACAGCACATCTTCCTTGCACTGACATATTTTCCGAATATTACGAGTATTCAGTACAGCTATTGTCCAGATTCCTTCCACCGTGGGTTGTGTTGTGATGTTCGGCTTTCATTTATTGTCTATAGATCGACTCGAAAAAAACACAAAAATTAAGTTTTCGGTCCACTTCATTCCAAAATTATTACCTGATTATCACTTAAAATTATAGGCGTTGCCCTTGGCCATAACTGGAACCTCATGGAACATTTCAAAGCGTTCAGAGCTATAGTTCCGCTCTCTAGAGTGATAATGGGTTACTAAATAACATACAGCAATATAATTGGTATTAGTATAAAGGTCAATCACTCCTCTTAGATATAATATCAAATTCTTGGGTCTATGTCCTTCAGGGGTAAATATATATACAATACAAATTTTGTAATTTTTCACACAAAAGTCCGAGTTCAATTGACCCGCTAAATATTGACCGACCTTTATCAAAACAGGCATGCTTATTCTTTGGCCAGATCCCTTTCTCCATGCAAAATTTCACGATGTTCGGGCCATTATTGCGGCCTCTGGAGCGAGCAGAAAAACCGATAAAAATTTAGTATTTGGTCCATTTCATCCCCTAAATATTAACCGATCTCTCCCAAAAACAATAGGGGTCTTCATTGGCCAGAACCCATCCCACATGCAAAATTTCGTGAAGATTGGTACATAACTGTGGCCTGTATCGTGTTTACAAATTATAATGGACAGACGGACGGACGTACGGACACACATGTCTAGATCGACTCAGCTAGTCGAGATATGACGATCGGTATACTTAAAGGTGGGTCTAGGACCAAACTTTTGGGGCTGCACAAAGCTATAATACCCTGACAACGTAGTTGTGTAGGATATAAAAACGTTTGAGCACATCGAAGGCAAAATTTGGCTATGCCTGCAAAATACAGAAAATCGGATGGTGATATCCTATTTAATGAGACCTCCAATTACAAAATGGATGATTGCTTGAAAACGTACCCCAAAAATTCAAAATACCGAATATTCGGCGGTGCCATTATATGGGAGCTACCCCGAAACATTGGCCAATATTGATAATTTCGCTAGGGAAATTTGCTATCAAGTAAGTACGCAAAATATTTATTTACAGTCAATTAGTTTGAAAAACGTTCCCAAAAGCATAAAAATGCGTATATTGGGGATACCATTATATGAGAACAACCGTCAAAAGTGGACCGTAAAATTCCATTTTCAATATCAAACATTCTAGATTTAGTTGCAATATCTATCTTAAATATTGCGATCTAACTTGGAATGTGAGACAGAAATGTGTTTCATGATTAATGAACCCGGAAAGCCAAATTACATCCATTTAATTGAGAAAATCTAAGAAATACCAAAAAATGGGAAGGGGCTTTGTCTAAACATGAATCTGTATTGAAAATCTTCTGCAACATGGTTTTTACCCTTCAGGAATTACAACCACTTTGGTTTAGAAAATGGTGATCAGATCTTCAAAATGCCGAAAAGGGGCATTCATTTTTATTGGGGCTATGCCTTTATTGAAAGTTCTAGTCATTACATTTTTATACAGAAAAGATGTGTCTTATCGAAATATAGGTTTAAGACCCCATGTTTTTTGGACCATATCCGTTTCAGACAATTTGGAGTCGATTTAAAAATGTCCGTCCGTTCGTCCGACAGCCTGGTCGGCTGGTGCGCACAATAACTCTCGAAGGAATTAACCTTTTTTATACCCTTCACCACACTGTGGTACCGGGTATTATGTCCTTGTGCATATGTTTGTAACAGGCAAAAGGAATCGAGATAGACATTCTGAGTCGATTTATGCATGTCCGTCCGTCCATGTATTTTTGTGAGCAAAGTACAGGTCGCATTTATGATCCGAATTGGATGAAATTTGGCACCGCCCATTGGTTTGGCCCAAGGACGAACCCTATTGAAATTGGAGAAAATCGGTTCTCCCATATATATTTTCGTCCGATTTTAGGTAAATGGTGCACCAAAGTCCCTAAAAATCATTAGATTTGCACCAAATTTGGCATAGCGTAATGAATTTAGTCTAGAATGATGTGTTCTAAATTTCGGTTCAGATTTAGATATAGCCCCCATATATAGTTTCGTCCGATATTAGGTAAATGGTGCACCAAAGTCCCTGAAAATCATTAGATTTGCACCAAATTTGGCATAGCGTAATGAATTTAGTCTAGAATGATGTGTTCTAAATTTCGTGAAAATCGGTTCAGATTTAGATATAGCTCCCATATATAGTTTCGTCCGATATTAGGTAAATGGTGCACCAAAGTCCTTGAAAATCATTAGATTTGCGCGAATTTTGGCATAGCGTAATGAATTTAGTTTAGAATGATGTGTGCGAAATTTCGGGAAAATCGGTTCAGATTTAGATATAGCTCCCATATATAGTTTCGCCCGATTTTAGTTAAATGGTGCACCAAAGTCCCTGAAAATCATTAGATTTGCACCAAATTTGGCATAGCGTACTCAATTAAGTCTAGAATGACGTGTGCTAAGTTTCGTTTAAATCGGTTCAGATTTAGATATAGCTCCCTTATATAGTTTCACCCGATTTTAGGTAAATGGTGCGCCAACGTCCCTGCAAATCTTTTGATTTGCACGAATTTTGGCATAGCGTACTAAATTAAGTCTAGTATAATGTGTGCAAAGTTTCGTTAAAGTCGGTTCAGATTTAAATATAGCTCCCATATATATTTTCGTCCCATTTTATGTAAATGCTGCACCAAAGCCCCCTATATCTTTCGATTTTGGTATAGCGTACTGAATTACGTCTAGAATGATGTGTACAAAGTATCGTGAAAATCGGATCAGATTTACAAACACCTCTTATATATATTTTCGTCCGATTTTATGTAAATGGTGCACTAAAGACCCCTAGCTTGGCCGATTGACACAACGTACTGAAGTTAATATAAATTAATCTCTGGCAAGTTTCCTTGAAATCGGTTCAGATATATAATTTCGACTTATTCATATTTATTGTACACCAAATAATCAATGGGTGTTTGATTGAGATTAAATTTTAAACTGTGCAGCATACCGAATATCGATATGTGTAGGGATTGATGTTAGTCGGTTTAGATGTATATAGATAAAGATCACATATTTAAGTTCGTTCAATTTCATGTCAATGTTCTTTCGAAAAGTCGACGTATTTCAGGATACATATGTAGAATATACCCAAAGTGGTGAAGGTTATTATATAGTCGGCCCAGTCCGACTTTACTACTTTCCTTACTGGTTTCATGCTAACTTTGTACATCGTAATATTTCTTCCAAACTTAGATTAAGTTCGAAAATGGGGAATATCGGTCTACTACTTCTGTACCACCCCTTCTTGAACAAAACAGTCATAATTGTTATTATTTATAATTTTCAATATTAAGCGAATGGTATGTCCGAATTGATCAGACATAGTAATATTTCTTTCTCAATGAAACTTTTTCTGGTACCTCCCCAACAAAATGGTCAAAATTGTTCAGAAAATGCATATAACAATATAATACTAACAGAGCATCCGATTGAAATCAAGAACCTAATATTTTAACCATTGAGGTCCACATTTTGAAACCGTATATCAAAACGTAATATATTTTTACCTAGTCTATATCGGGTACAAGTCGTACAAGTTGATATTGTATTGGATTTTATGTAAATAGTGAGCCGAAGAGATTTTTGAATTGCGTCTAGAATGACATGTGTTATGTTTTGCTGAAATCGGTTCAGAATATACCCCTTGTATATGCACGTTTGAGTTCATGCAAATTGTACACTGATGGAGAGCGCACTGTGATAAAGCATTCTAAACCGTGCATGCCACGTTTGATTAATTCGGTCCAGATTTACATGTGGCACCCATACATAATTTTACTTCATTTCATACAAATGGTACGCCAAAGAACTCAAGTCTGTCAGATTGACATGCAATTTCACAGATTTCAGAATGGGATGTGTATGGGTTAATCGACATATAATTTTATTCTGATCAAGTATAGGTGTACAGATGAATATTTCCAGGAATGACAAATTTAATATACTCAGAGGATCAAATACTTATTTGCTGCAAATGTATAAGGATCCCGAACGGCAGGACGTGCTTATTAAAAATATCTGATGGGATCCTTACATGGGGCTTTGTCAAAACATGGACGTCAAATAATATCGTTTTGTTGTATTTAATTTACGGTTCCAAAGAAAATAACGAAAAAGACATGAAAGGACGAAATGTTCTACAACCTGGCATAGTTGCCTACCATAGCTCCACACAATTATATAAAGCGTATTTTCTACCCCCAGACCATGAGCTTGATTTTGTTGTAGTTGTAATAATAAATATTTATGTTTTACGATTTAAAAATTCAATTTGAAGAAAAAAATCTGTGGCGTTATCAGGAAAAATTTAATAATTGTGATTTAAATTTTCTATGTTCATACAACTCTCGTCTATTTTTTGAACAATTTATGAAAATCTAACAAAGTTCAATGGAGAGAATCGTTGAAAATCTAAAGCTTTGTATAGCCCCTATTTAAAATCCACTTATCGCATAAAGTACTTTTTTGTCTACAGCCCTCATCATGCATTTTAATACGCCTGGAAGTGGAACAACAACAACAAAAGCAAATTGTATACAAATTACCTCGCATTTTCAAAACGAAATTGATGGATGTAACAATTAGAGACCTAATTCTTCTGCTGGTTTCTTAACAACCACTTGAGAGTGTTTACGCCCCTGAAGCCAAACCGACACTCATTCACTCGTTCACGTAGACATCGCGTCTTAGACATCGACGGCATATTTGCGACATAGAAAATATTCTTTAAGGATATCTAAGTGCAAACCATTGGCGTAAAGAATAAAACGAAATCATTTAGAAAAAAGAGAAAAATAAGAAGCCTATAATTACTTTATGAAGGAACAGCCAACACAACACTCGAATACCATCATAAATGTCTGGTTGGTTGTTAGGAATATTCGCTTTTGTTTATGGAAAAAGGATCATAGAGCTTTTTTTGAAAACACAGTGTTTTATACTTAAGAGGGTTGGAAGGCTATTCAAGGTACTTAAGGTGTTTAAAGTGGGCTGGATCGATGTATGATATTTACAGAGGGACTTTTTATTATTATTCTTTTTGTAACTATTATCCTGGCAATTGTTCTTGAAGTAACTTAAAGGAAAAGCACATTACTTGGTAATTAGAAGTACACCCAAGAAAATTTACATGTTATAAACACTTTTTTATTTTTATACCCTACACAACTATTTTGTCAGAGTATTATAGCTTTGTGCAGCCCCAAGAGCTTGTAACGGTCCTAGGCCCACCTTTAAGTATACCGATCGTCATATCTCGACTAGCTGAGTCGATAAGACCCCTATTGTTTTTGGTAAAGATCTGTTAATATTTAGGGTATGAAATGGACCAAATACTTAATTTTTGTCGGTTTTTCTGGTCGCTCCAGAGGCCACAATTATGGTCAATATTTAGCGGGTCAAATGGACCCTGACTTTTGTGTGAAAAATTACAAAATTTGTATTATATGGCATATATATTTTGTCCTGAAGGACATATACCCAAGAAGTTGATAGTATATCCAAAAGGAGTGGTTGACCTTTAAAATGATACCAATTATATTGTCGTGTGTACTCGGATGTGGGAGTTACACGTAAATTCTAAGCTTACATACTAAGATATTGTTTAATAAACCATTACTACACTAAAGGGCGGAAATATAGCGCTGATCACTCTGAAATGTTCCAGTTATGGTCAAGAACAACGCATATGATCAGATAATAATTTTGGGATGAAGTGGACCGATTTTTTTTTTGTATTTTTTCGATTCAATCTATAGGCTACAATTATAAGCCGAAGATTCACAATACAACCTACGGTGAAGGGAATATGGATAAGTAACCGAGGTGTATTTTGGCATTTCAAATTCCTTGTGAATAAAAAAGCTTCTTCCCAAAAAAAAAAAAAGAACAAGTAAAAAGCTTTAAGTTCGGCCGAACCGAACTTTGGATACCATCCACCTCAGGTATTCTGACAGGTATTTGAAATGAAAAAGTGGACAGATATTTATAATGTACCAAATGTCAGCGAATTAGGTTGAAAATCGCGCTCAAGAACCTAAAAATACCGAAAATTGGGGATGTCCTTATATAGGGGGTTACCAGAAAAAGTGGGCCGATATTTATAATTTTTAGTAGAGATATTTGGAGCTATATCTAAATCTGAACCTATTTTCACGAAACTTGGCACACATCATTCGGGACCTAATTCAGTACACTATGCCAAATTTCGTGCAAATCGAAAGATATATAGGAACTTTGGTGCCTACATCGGACGGAAATATATATGGGAGCTATATCTAAATCTGAACCGATTTTCACCAATTTCAATAGGGTTCGTCGTTAGGCTAAGTAAGTGACTTGTGCCAAATGTCATCCAAATCGAACCATAAATCCGTCCGCCGGACGGACGGACATGCATAAATCGACTCAGAAAGTGATTCTATGCATATTCTCAAAAGGAATCATGTGTCTATCTCGTTTCCTTTTGCCTGTTACAAACGTATGCACAAAAACATAATACCCTATACCACAGTGTGGTGAAGGGTATAAAAATATTAAAAATTGGTCCTTGCTTATAAAAAGCCCCATACATAAGTCCCGCTTTTCCGATTATATTTTTCACTCGAACAAAAATGATTTACAACCAAAACCTGTAGCCGTTACAAGAACAACCAGTACGTAAAGGACAAAAGTCGAAAGCAACCGACTATATGATACACTATACTACTTTGTATGCATACAAGAGGTGCACCTGGGTCTTCGATAATCCATTCATATAACATGGAAGAAAATATATATGAGAGCCATATCTACAACTGAGCCGATTTAAACAAAACATAACACATCTCAATCTAGTAATAATTCGGTACGATATGTAAAATTTCGTCTCAACCAAATGAACGTTGGGTAGTTGGAGCACAATTGGCATAAAATCGGTCGAAACTATATCTCAACCGATTTTAAACAAAAGTTAATATACCCCGTACCTCATTAAAATTTGGTACGTTTGGTACATTTGCTATATATAAATCTGGATCGTTTAAAAAAAACTTAACACACGCTATTCTTGTATCAGGGAACAATCGTTATTTCTGTTGTGAGCTATAGTGAAATCGGAAATCGGATATATATATATATATATATATATATAAATCTGAACCGATTTTTAAAAATTTCAATAGGATTCGTTTTTGGGCCAAATAAATCTCAATCGGAAAATTAATACCACCAGTATTTTGTTTGTAAAAATAAATAAACAAATATTGAGCTATGTCAATATGATATATTCTGTCTGGTTCTTTATATAATAGAATATAAAATTCGGATCCTATTGTATTAGTATTTTTAAAACTTCATTCCTTGTAATTTTCTTATACAATCAGCTTTCTGGCTAATGTGGATATAAACACTTGGTTACGACAAAAATGCGCCTCATGTTTCTTTGGACCAAATCCGTTTCAAACAATTAGGAGTCTATTTTCAAATGCCTGTCTGTCTGGTTAGCTGGTGCGCACGATAACTCTGGAAGGAGTAGCCGATTTCAACCAATCATTGGACATCGTAATATTTCTCTCAAACTTAGCTGAAGTTCGAAGATGGGGAATATCGGTCCACTCCTTCTGGTACCTCCCCAACAAAATAATCAAAATTGCTCAAATAAATTAATTTGATAATTTCGTGCGAACAAACACTACAATTTGAACCAAAATTTTCCAAAACCTAGTATCTTAACCAAGGCTAGATAAAGTCAGAATATGGGATCCATTGGTCCACTACTTCTGGTATCTATATCCACACAAATGGTCATCATTTTCAGTACTTTTAAATTAAATATTAGGCGATTTTAACCAAACCTATTATCGTTACCAAGCCTGGATCACGTCCGAAGATGGGACCCCTTGGTCCAATCCTTTTGGTACACGCCCCTACAAAACGGTAATAAAAGAGTAAAGTGATTCACTGACTGACTTAACGATTCATCAAGGCCCAGACGAAACGGCTGAAGTTAGAATCTTGAAATTTGGGATGACGGTCATTCGTGGGTGTCAGATAAGGCTGGGTTTTTGGAAATTCTTACTAGAACGACATGAAAAATACCAAAAATTACTAAATGCCAAATACCATAGGTATTTGGCGAACCGGTGCAGCTAGTACTATGAAATTTGGATTGAGGGTCTCTGATGGAGTGTAGGATAGATGCACCAAAGGGGTTTTGGAAATTCAAACTATAAATATCCGAAAAGTACTAAAATTTACTAAATTTGTTACATTTTCGTAGCATGTGAATGGATAGAGCTATAATCTTGTAATTTGGAATGCGAATCAAGGTTGAAAAGTAAGGTCGATATTAGGAGGTGGTTTTGGAAGTGTTTAGTCATGTATACGAAAAGTACAAAACCGTACGAAATTTGGTACAATTTGAATTCGGATGGAGCTGGAATCCTGAAATTTTAAATTAACATTACCGCCGGAGTGTATGTCGTTTTGAAAATATGTACTTATATCTACGAAAAGTACTAAATGGTACTATGTTTGGTACAATTTGGATTTTGGGTGAACCGATAGAGCTGAAATCCTTGAATTTGAAGTTAGGGCCACTGTTAAAGTAGGATTGGGGTATGTAGGAAGTTTTGGAAATTTGCACTACTGTATACGAAATAGTACAAAATATGTATTTTGGTGAACCGATAGAGTTTGGAAATTCATACTTTTGGGTAATAATTAGTACCAAGTTTGGTACAATTTGAATTTTGGGTTAAAGGATAGTGCTGAAATCCTGAAATTTTGACATAAGATCATTGTTGGGGTATAGGATTGGGATAAGTAAGAAAGTTTTAGAAATTTGTACTAATGTGTACCAAATGCGTATTTGGGTGAACCGATAGAGCTAGAACAATAACATTAGGAAATAAGGTTACTGTTGGAATCGTACTAAATTTGGTAAAATTAAGATTTCGGTGAACCTATAGAGCTGGAAGCATGAAATTTGAAATTAGTTTTGGAAATAAGCACTACAGGAGTACGAAAGATAATAAATGGTACCAAAATTAGTATGGAGCTAGATTTACGTTGCGATGAGAATTGTTGTGTTGTTTACTATAAGATAACAAAGGAACTAAATGTTTACCGTAGAGGAATTGATGCCGCCTAATACTTTTTGTAACTTTGCACATATATATTTGAAGATTTAAAAAGGAAGAAAATAATTTACAAAAAATGTTTGTTGTTGTTTTGTTGTTGTTATTTGTAAGCAAAGAAAAGTCCTTATTTTTGATGGCGGGCATGATAACTCCTCACTGGAACATCGGAATCCGAAAATTCCAACGGTGTTAGAAAGAGTACATGTCTGGCTCTCGTATGAACTAGAATTATTGACTTGGCACAACAATTAGCAAAATGCCGGAACTTTGATTTTTTTTTGAAAATCGCCTATTTTTTACCACAAACTAAGTTCAAAAATAAGGAAGTTCTTCACCGATTGGCTTTATCCTAGTTCATACGAGAGCTACACACTCCCAGAGAATCGTGTCAAAATATGGAATTGATTGGATTATTAGTTTTTGAGTTATCGTGCCCGCCATTCGCAAAAGAGAAAAACGCGTTTAAAGTTTGAGAAGCCCTTTAGCCGTCACTTGATCGGCTATATCTTCAAGAGTTCTTGAGATTTTTACTTGAAATTTTGTAGGGACATTCTTGAATTAGTGTAGATTCGAATTAAATCAAAAAAATTGACCCCGAGTATGGGGGGTCCCCTTAAATCTTATATATTTTTTAAAGTTTTATATTTCACAGAAATACCATCATTTTTATACCGAAAAATGTACAGTAAATGACGAAACTTTAATTTACTTAACGGTAAAGTTTAAGTGAATTTCTAAAATCTCCGAACTTCTATAAAATTTAACTAAAAGCTTCAAAGTTTATTTCGGTCAGTCCGACATTTTTCGTAGGACTTTCCTTCATCAACGATATTTTGGAAAAGATATACAGCTAAATTCTTCAATATATCGAAAATGTGGCGAAATTGAAAAAAAAAAACTTTATATGAGGGCTATGTCAAGACATGGTGTTATATTCAAAATTGCAATCTGCAATATGTCAAGAAGACGGTGAAAAACGTATATCCCGTTATATGGGAGGCATACCGATATATGCGATTTTCAATAATCAATGTAGAATTTTATTCTGATTAAGAATATACATTCACTCAATGGGTTCTAAGGCGAATAATTCATGGTTTTGGAAACGAAATGGGAAATTCAATATTTTAATACACTTCATATTATGATGGTGGCTATAAAAACATAAAATGGTTTCACCATAGATCCAACTTTCTTTCGGATTTCGTTACGTATATCATAAAATCACTTGGACTATATACACACATTGAAGGTAATCATATAACCGACTTTGATCTCATCCTTAGAGATTATTTCATAAGGCCAACCATTCAAAATCATGACAATTGTTTTCACATTTAATCGTTCGCCTGTCACATAAACAACTCATTTTTATTATGCTCTTACATTTGCAATTTTTCTTTGAGCGTAATCATTGGGCGTAAAAACCCCTCTGGAATACCAATCATGAACATGTCACTTCACAAAACCAGGTAAACTCTTCACCACCATGACCAACATAATTCGCCTGCGACTTCGCTTCCTTTGTGTTTTCTTAAAGACGAACGGAAATTAGGTGCAAATCTTTTTAAAAAGGCAAGCAGATGAAGAAGGGTAGTGTTACATAACCGGTGTGTTTGTGAATGTCCGCCGGCCTCCCGTCCATCCATCTGGGGTTGAACAACAGCAACACTCTAATTGATTGTTATAAACGAAATAGCAACAGATTTTTGTAAATGATACCCGCACAAAAAATAAAATCGAGCAAATTTCGTTATAGAAAATAAAAGTAAACAAAATGTGCAATTCAGAGAAATAACAAAACAAAAACAAAACACACACACAAAAAGGGACGAAACAAAATTGAAAGGTGAAGTGATGTAAAAGGATATTTCTTCGGCTGACTCGCAGGCTCAACATGTTGCGCCGTCTCAATTGAGTCAATACCACCATGACTATAGCAATGTTGGTGGTGGCCGTGCAGTTGTTGTTTTTGCTAGTAATATGGTATTGATTGACGAGATACACAGATGTAGAAAAATGCTTGAATCAAAAAAATGCGGGCGCCAAAAGTACTAACGGAATTTTTTGCCCTCAAGTCATATTTTCAACAACTCAATTGCACGGTTGTCCTATGGCGAAACGAAAA
Organism: Musca vetustissima; assembly: GCF_032173495.1. Classification (NCBI taxonomy): domain Eukaryota; kingdom Metazoa; phylum Arthropoda; class Insecta; order Diptera; family Muscidae; genus Musca; species Musca vetustissima. The sequence goes on from NW_026886939.1 coordinate 70,542, forward strand.
GGTGTAAAAACGTTTAAATATTTGAACAGAATATGGGTGTTTGTGTTGCACAGCTATAGGCATTTAACAGACAGTGGTATTAGGAGGAAATATCAAAGAAAGGTATTTTAATATAATTATGGTGTGAGCATACATATGTATGCACATATAAAAACCAGTAAACAATTTGAGCAAAATTGCTCGTGCTATCCGAATCCATTATGAGCCTTTAGAAAAGTATCATAACTAATTCGCATGGAGATTGGTACGCCTTAAATGTGCAATCAAAAGAAATTTAGTACGAGGACAACTACATAAAGAGGGACTTTTTAAGAGCTGTAGGAAGGTTAAAAAAAATGTACGTACCCATTGAACAAAACATGGGCTTCGTCGCTGAATACAATTTTTTCGGTAAAAAAGTTAGTTTAAAGTTTAAATTACAGACCACTGAAGATGTTGCAAAAATATTTCACGTTCAGGTCGATCAAATAGAGACTGGTTTGAGACGATGTTGGAAACCTCGCATTATCATTGTTATTTTTTTCGAAATTCTCTGAAGAATTCCTGCAAAAATGTAGGGTATAACTGAGAACTTACCGATCAATCTTGAATTTAAATTTTGTAACTCTCCGTACCAGATATATCAATATTAGTCTCCCCATATAACAGTATCCACAATTTTTTAGTATTGTGAAATTTTTAACACGTTTTGCAGGCGAAAACGAAATTGTATTACGTCGGAAGTCGCACAAGTGGGGTTGGAAATAAATGCCAGTCAGTTAGGAACATTTGTAATCAGAATTGACTCCAATTAAGTATTTCTGGATGCTAGTGGTTTCCATGATGTCTTTGGGAAAACATTGTTAACATACGTTTACTTATTTCTAATGTCCCATGTATAAAGATCTTTCGGATCGGAAGTTTTGCATATTTCACCAAATTACTCACTGCAGTACGGTTCTATGTGGAGTTGGCTCGCCGAACTTAATGTCTTTTTCACCTGTTATGAGCACAGCTTTATGGCTAATGAGGGTATATACACTTTGCTACGGCAAAAATGTTTGGACCAAATCCGTTTCAGACAATTTGGAGTCCACTTTCAAATGTCAATTCCATGGATCAGAAAGGGTCAACATTTTGAAATTTTGTTAATTCAATATCAAGCGAATGTAATGCTCGATTTGATTGAAACTATGAACCTCGTAATATTTTTTCATACTTAGATTAAGTTCGGAGATTGGGAATATCGGTCGACTCCTTCTGGTGCCTCTGCCATAAAATGATAAAAAATTTGCGTAAATAAATTGTGAGGGGACAAACTTTGCACACCATACTAATCGGTCAATTCCCTCTTGTACCTCCCTAACAAAGAGTTAAAATTTTGAAAATTTTCCAAAGATGGGACACGTCGGTCTACTCCTTCTGGTACCTCTCACACAGATTGCCAAAATTATAATGTTAATAAAAATACTAATCCTCAACACTAGTGAGTAAATCCGTAGATCATAGACTACGGATCTGCCGCCAGCACCGACTGATACTTATTTTTAATTGTTAATTCTTCAAACCAATCATTTTTCATTCCGCCTATAAATATTCAACCAAATTCTACTTAGGTCGAAGAATCAACTAAAGGAAAACTGGATACATCGGAACAAGATTCGGTATACCTTCCATACAATGGGTCTTGAAAAAATCGCTATTGTGGCATATAAATTTCTTAATATTCAATCGAAGACAGTAATAATTCTTGGAATTTAGCTGTTGGTCTAAGTTTCAGAATACCTACCATACCGAAGGACCCTGAAAAACTTATTGTTATATATTAAATGTGTCATTCCATTTGCAACACCTCAAAATACGAAGACCCCACAAAGTATATACATTCTTCATCAGTATAAAATTATATGTCGATTTACGTATGTCCGCCTGTCTGATGAAATCACAATAGAGATCGCAATATTTAAGATAGAACTCTGAAATTTTGGATACGTTTCCTCATTGAATAGCACATCGATCTACGTATGTCCGTCTGTTGAAATCACAATAGATATCGTAATATTTAAGATACAACTCTGAACATTTGGATACGTTTTCCGAGCGAATTGGATGTAATTTGGTATTTTGGGTCCTCATTGAATAGCACATCTCCGTACTAAAAATTATTAATATTGACCCACGTTTCAGTTTATTCCCCATATTCTAGGGATTTTGGGCTAGTTTTCCAACCGAATTGGCTGTATTTTGGAATGTTGGGTTCTCTTTGAATAACACATGTCCGTAGCAAATATTATTAATATTGATCCAAGTTTCAGGGTAGGCGCCATATAACCATACAATGAAGTATTTGATATTTTGGACACGTTTTCCAACGAAATTGACTGTAAATTGGTATAGTAAAAGTTCTGCACTATTTTCTGAAGTTTGAAGTCAAGTCAAAAAATAAATAAACCTGAATAAGGGATCTATAAGTATTTTCGACAATCTGTCGATATTTACATACATGTGGTAAAGGATTTATATATATTTGTGTTTTTTTTTTTTTCAATAAAGATCTTTAAAAATATGTATTATATCAGTTCCTCAAAGATTAATCGTATGTAGCTTTAGAATAGGTCCATATTTTGGTTTTTAAAGATATTATTATATTTCAGAGTAACCCCTTTAATAAAACTTGTGACTGCGAAAAGTGAAAACCTCCCTGAATGGTACATCTCAATTAAAGTAATTTGAAAGAGTTAATGCACATTTTTTCAGTATATACATGTACATCCATTCACAAGCACCCAGCACCAGTAATGATGATGATGATAACCACTGTCTCAAGCTGTTTATCTGCAGATGACTTTTGGCATTTGAATGGCATTCCAGTGTAACGTTTAAATGTATATCCTGTGGTTTTGTTGTTATCCTTCATTGTTATTTATGTATTCGTATGGGCGTCTGTTTCTGATGGTTTGTTGCTATTTGTCAATGGTGATCAAATTTCCATGCACAAACCACCGCCATCATTCCATCCCTTTCATTTGTATTTTGAACAATAAAATCAGACTGCAACCTTTGTTCGTAGAATGCATCTTTAGCTCGTGCTATTAGGCATTAAAGGTGATTTTTAATAAAGACAAATATCCTGATGCGGCCGAATGCAGCACGAATTTCTCGATTTGCTTCATTGGTTGTAACTCAATATTTATTTGCGTTCGTAAAATAGGCATAAAACAAAAGAAACATATGATTTTAAGCCACTTTATTTAGATTTTTGTAAAAATGTTAAATTAAAATGTTGGTGCAAAATGAAATGTGTATAATTTTGAACTATGTGATGGGTATGATCTTTAAGAATGAAATAGATTTGAATAAAAAATAGACTTATTGATTGAATATTAATGTAAAAGACATATTAAAATTTTAGCAAAATACTACCTTGCTGACGAAAATCGTGATGTTCGCCAGGAGGACTCCTAAAATGGAGTGGAATTTGCTTTGGTATGCAATTTTGCTACCCAATAATAACCGAAAATGTATTCACAATTAAAATCAGTAAGGAAAGTAGTAAAGTCGGACTGGGCCGACTATATGATACCCTAATAACATAATAACATAACGAAAATTAACGAAAATGGGGCGGGACCTTTATGTGGAGTCTATACCAAAATAGAACAGTTTGGGTGCAACACGTGCCCAAACTTCCAAAAATACCGAAATGTAGCGTTATATGGGGGCATCATAAAAACTGTACCATAGAAATATTCTCTACTCAATAGGAACTTAATTACAGTTTTTATTTAACAAAGGCGCAAATGCAAGCCAAGCGGCTAAAATTGTGAATGGTGTTTATGGTTGAAATTGACCAGCATGTTAGCTGTCGCGACATCGCCCAAGAGATAAAAATCGACCAAAAAACTGTTTTAAACGATTTACAATTGGCCAGAATTGGCCAACAGGAGAGGTGTCGTGTTCAACCAGGACAACAACCAAGCACCCGCCATACAGTCCGGACTTGGCACCAAGCGATTATCATATTTTTCTTGCATTGCAAAATTTATTTAAGGGAACCCCCCCCCCCCCCTTTCTCGGGGTCAATTTTTTTTTGATTTAATTCGAATCTACACTAATTCTACAAAATTTCAAGTAAAAATGTCAATAACTCTTGAAAATATAGCCGATTTATTGTGTCACCATCAAGTGACGGCTAAAGGGCTTCTCAAACTTTAAACGCGTTTTTCTCTTTTGCGAATGGCGGGCACGATAACTCAAAAACTAAGAACCCAATCGATTCCAAATTTTTACACGTTTCTCTGTGAGTGTACTGTTATCGTATGAACTAGGATAAAGCCAATCGGTGAAGATCTTCCTTATTTTTTAACTTGGTTTTTGATCAAAAATCGGTGATTTTCCAAAAATATTTTTTCAAAGGCCCACCATTTTGTTAATTTTAGAGCGAAGTCAATAATCCTAGTTCATACGAGAGCCAGACATGTACTCTTTCTAACACCGTTGGAATATTCGGATTCCGATGTTCCAGCGAGGAGTTCTCATGCCCGCCATCAAAAATAAGGACTTTTCTTTAATTACAAAAACAACAACAAAACAATAACAAAAATTTTTTGAAAATGATTTTTTTTCTCTTTTAAATCTTCAAATATATATGTGAAAAGTTACAAACCTTAACAAGCATTGGTATTGATTTACCAGCCCATTGAAAATCTTGAAAAATTAAAATCGAGAATGGGTGGGGTTCCCTTAATGATAAAAAATTGGTATCGAGGGTGGATTGTGAAAATCGACTACTAGAGTTTTTTTGCAAATAGAGGATATGACTTCTATGAGAGAGGCATTATGAAGTTACCTTTAAAATGGCAACAAATCATACAACAAGACGGTGCATATTAGGCCCAAATCGGACATTCCGATGCATGTTAAATATAGTCCGTTAGTTTGTATAAAAATAATTGATTTCTTTTTCCCCAACCTAATATTTTCATATCATTATATATTATGTCATATGGATATGTTTGATATTGGAGAAAATCGGTTCAGATTTAGATATAGCTCCCATATATATATGTTTGTCCGATTTAATGTAAATGGTCCACCAAATTCATAAGGGTTTTATTATTAAGACCACATTTGGGATAACGTATGAGATTAATCTAGGTTACTTTCATTGAAATCGTTTCAGATTTAGATATAGCTCTCATATATATCTTTTCATCCGATTGCCATGAAATGATAATGTTATTAGTATAGCGTAACGTGTGTCAAGTTTTGTTGAAATCAGAACAGATTTAGATATAGCTCCATATATATTATCGTCCGATTTTACATAAATGGTGCACCAAAGACCAAGAATATGGCCGATTGGCACAAAATTTGGTACATCGTACTAAAGCTAGTATAGCATAAAATGTTGTAAGATTTATTGCAATCTGTTTAAATTTTGGCACAGCACCCATTTATAGTTCCGTCCAATTTAAATTGGATAGTGCACCAAAGACTCAAAGTTTGACCGAATGGCACACAATTTTGTAAAATGTACAGTATAGCCCAATTGTGCGAAGTTTTGTTGAAATCCTTACAGATTTGTATATAGCCCCCATATATTTGTGGAATTTTAGATAAATGGTGAACCAAACTCCTCGTGGTTGACACGAAATTTTGCACAACGTATCTAATTGAGCCTAGAATGATGTTATTGCATAGTTTTTGAAATGACATGTGTATGGTTTGATTTAATCCTCTTCACATATAGATAAAGATCACATATTTAATTTCGTCCAATTCCATGTCAATCCTTAGTCCTTTAATAATGAGACTGTCTGTTAAAATGCATCTGTTGAATATAACCCCGTCCGACTTACTGCTTTCCTTACTGGTTTTATTATAAAGTTTGAACGTTCAACGTTGGCATTATGCGTGATACATTTAAATGACCTCCGCGCATAAAATCTTGGTATCCAGTTGATATCGCCAAGACTGGAAATTACGCGGTCAGGAATGTCTATTGCAATAACCTGGTGGTACCGTCTTGTTGAAACCACATATTCTCAAAGTCGTATTCTTCAGTACGAGCAAAAAAGTCGGTTATCATATGTCCATAACGTTTTCGAAGAAGTAAGTTCCAATCACACCTTCGGACAAACCTCTCACTTATTCAGGATCTAATGGCCTTTATTCAATTACTTGAGGATTCTCAGAACCTCAAGTACGACAATTTAGGTTATTAACGTATCCAGCGAGTGATAAATATGTTTCATCGCTGAAGAAAACATTGTTCAAAAAATAGTCGTCCATCGCCTGTTGTTCCAGCACCCATCCCGAGCTGGACTTTATATGGATGTAGGTGTAGATCTATATATCATAATCGTAGTTTTAATTTTCGAGAAGGTCACGAAATCGACACATTCGGGTTTTCGCAAAACGTTTGTATACAGCAGTGATATTTTCTGCGGAACGAGCGAAACGATGATGCACAGGCCTTACAATAATTGTAACAGCTTCAGTCTCTTCGAATTGTTTGATCATTTTGCCAATTGCTCGCCTAATTATAAATTTACTTATAATGACTAATCCCAAAATCACAAAAATACCGGTTATTGGGGAGTTCCTTACTATGGGGACTACCAATGAGAATACTGAACATCAATTTACAGTCAATTAGGTTTAAAAACGTGTCCAAAATCCCCAAAATACCGAATATGAGGGCTACCCAGAAACTTGAGTCAATATAAATTTTGTTACGGATATGTGTTATACAATGAGAACCTAAAATAAAAAATGTAAACCAATTCGTGTCCAAAATATTTAATATTAATTGTACAGTTATATGACGGCTACACCAAAACGTGGACCGATATCCAATTTGAAATAAATCGACATAGAATTTTAATCTGATCAAGAAAATATATATTTTGTGAAGTCTCCGTTGAATATCTCGAGGTGTTGCAAACCGAATGACAAATTTAATATACACATCACCTCATGGTGGATTGTATAAGATGGGGGTTATATGGGGACTACCTCAAAAAGGGCAAACATTAATAATATATGTTAGAAGAATTTGTTACCAAACTAAGTCTTGATTTAGATTAGGCGAAATTTGTCGGTACGAGCAATTTTTTTCCATTTCTATTCCCCTTGCCCCTCTCTCCTACAAACAAAGACTTGCCGCAAGTAAACTCGCCTAATCTAAATCAAGACTAAGTCCTGATTTAGAGTAGCCGAGTTTACTTGCGACAATTTTTATCATTCTCTTTTGAACTTGCTTCATGCGTCTATACTAGGCAATTCGGTTTCAAAAAAATATTTTTTTTTTTACATTTTGTGACACTACAAACAAAATACACAAAACGAATTGCCAGAAAATTGTCGGTACGGGCAATTTTTTCAAATTCTATTCCCCTTGCCCCTCTCTCCTGCAAACAAAGAATTGCCGTAAGTAAACTCGCCCAATCTAAATTGAGACTAATTCCAATTACAATTTGTTTTGGACCTATATTTATTTTTGTTGGTAGAGAGAATTGGTTCCTAATAACCGTTAAAGGGCTATACCAAAAAAAAAAAAAAAAATAGATCAATACCGATAATTTGTTGTTGAGAGTCTTAGTACTAAAAGAAAAACACAAAATTTACCTGATTCTATTGAAAAACTTGCTTGAAATTGCCAACATTTGGGAAATTTCGATATAGTTCATTGTCGAATTTGACCTGCCTGCAGGCAAAATTTTGGCAATCTATCTCAATTCGTTGAGACGGTAGAGTGATTAGAACAGACTGACGGACAGACGTCATGGAATTTTACGCTGATCAAGATGTATATACCTTATAGGGCCGGAAACGGAAAAACAAACTTAATATACCCTCCATTTTTGGATCAAACTAAGAATTTGCACCAATTTTTTCATACGACTTTCCGAAAGATACAAATTTCTTTATGGTATTCTGAATTGAGTATAGAAACTCTACAATTTATTATGCATTTTGCCTCGTCCGTAATGTATTTTTATTGGAAAAAAATCATTAAAAAAACCAGTGAGCGGAGCAGAATAGACGGACGGGGCCGACCATATGATACCTTACACAACATCCACGAAACTATAACTGTCTGTGGTTCTATATTCTATTTCGCGATATTTGCACCCTCTTGACCGACTAGAGGTCAACAAATATTACAAATATTCAGTACAGCCCTTCTAATAACTTTTCCAAATTCCCTTCACCGTGGGTTGTGTTGTGATGTTCGGCTTTCAATGTTGGCCTATAGATCGACTCGAAAAAAATACACCAAAAAATAAGTTTTCGGTCCACTTCATCCCAAAATTATTATCTGATCATTACCGAAAATTATAGGCGTTGTCGGTAACCATTACTTGAACCTCATGGAAAATTTCAAAGCGATAAGCGCTATATTTCCGCCCAGTGTGATAACAGGTTACTAAATAATATATGAATACGTAAGCACCTCTAAATATTTAAGTGTAAGTCCCGCATCCGAGTACATACGACAATATAATTGGTATCAATTTAAAGGTCAACCACTCCTCTTGAACATACTATCAATTTCTCGGGTCTAGGACCTTCAGTTGCAAATATATACCCCATATAATACAAATTTTGTAATTAGGACCAATATTTCGCGGTGTTACAAACTTTTGGGGCTGCACAAAGCTATAATACCCTGACAACATAGTTGTGTAGGGTATAATTATTTGGAACACCACTTGGCTTACTTAATATATATATATTCCTCCATCTATATACTAGGTCTCCCACTATTCTCCTTTACTAATAACTACTGGAATTTCTCACCAAGCTGGCTGCAGCATTGTGTAATTGGTATTTCGTGCATAACTATTTTTGTAATTAGGCCAGATGTAATATTAGACAAGCTTATACGCGACAAAGTCCTCACCGCACAAAAAGAAACATAGTTTGTTCACACGATAAGATGGATATGAAATATCAATGGACCTAAATAAAAAAACAATAACACCCCAATTTTTGTTTGATTATTAACGAAAAAATACATGACCAATTTTTCCATTTGTTTTTTTAGACGTTCCCAAAAAATAAACACAAAATGTTAATAACCTTTGGTTGAATTAGGTTACCAGTAATGTCAAAAACCACGATTAGAAGTTCGTAAATGGATGAAAGTGGTGCATTATGGTCCATTCACCCCCCAGCTTTTATTGTGGGGGTGAGAGAGATATCGCTGTAGCAACATCAGCTTTCGGTACACAAAAAAGCTAATGAAAATTCTTATGGAAAATTCACATCTGTCCAATTCGAAAGTGTGCGTGTAAATAAATAAACATCACAACATGGTGTGTCTGATATTCGCTGCTGCATTCACCACCATCGCAAACTACCACCTACATCAGCTATTTAACACAGCACGCTGTAATCTAATCAACCACATGTATTTTTGGGGTTCGAAATTATTTTGTTGATAGATTTTCATCCTTCAACAACAAAACACACACACATATTTTTTATTCACATCTATTTAATCAGACAGACTCAATCGTTGTTCCGTCCACTCCTTACCTTCCATTGCTATGCCAGGCACCAAGTTCTGCTTTTCTAAGGATCGTTGTTGGTCAAGGGGAATTTTAAGGTGTGTGTGCGTGCGTATGTTCCTGCGTGTATCGGCTGCTTACGTTTTTAAAATGCGTATCGAAATTTCGGTTTTCATATCCATAGTCCTTAGTTTTTGTTTTAGTAAATTTTGTGGAAAACGATGCTCATTAGGTGTAATTTAAGACAACTGTTTTACAATTTGGTAACACCATATAAACATGCATTCATCCCCCGCCATGTGATGTGTGCATTGAAAATTTCTAGTGAAACCTTTTAAGGACTCACATATGTTTGCATTTCCGCACTTTAATGATCGATTATTTTATTTCCATTGGACAGTCCCAATGCTATGGCATTTGTTTATGGTCAATTAGGATCATTATAAAATAATTAGTTTGAGATTTTCTAAAGGAAAGAGTTGAAGTCAAAGGGACGAATAACAATGACAAATCGTTGTCATTGTGTTTTGGTATATTTTACACATCATTTTATTTTTATAATTTTTCTAAAGCATCTAAATATTGATCACATCTGCTGTCCATAGTCAGGATCTCGTTGATTTTTCATCCATATTTTCCACAAATATTGCACAAAAATGTCGATATTTCAAAATTGCCATTTATTTAGAAAATTATTTCAAGTTGTACAGTATACAGTTCCTTTGCTCTTTATAGTTCCTTTGCTCCATATAGTTCCGACTCCTACATAGTTCCTTTGAGCGAAAAAAAAAACAAAAAGAACTATGAAAGAGAGAGATCATAGTTCTTTTTGTTTTTTTTTTTCGCTCACATAGTTCCGTGTTGATTTGTTAATAAATGCAAAAATTGAAAATTGTGCAAAAATGAAAAAAATGAAATGAAATGAAATGACGCTACAGAATTCAACTGCAGGACGATAAGCACAAAATACTTTCGTTTATAAGTAAAAAAATATATTAAAAACGAAATAAATTAAAAAAACTATTTACACAATCCGAAATACAAACGTATGAAGAATATGGGAATAAAGGAACGAGATCAAAAAAGAACGAGATCAGAAAAATGAACTATATTAATTAAAGAGCTGGAACTGGTTCCGATCGTTCCTTTTTCGGAATAGTTCCAATGAACTAATTCGTTCCGGAACTACCCAACTCTACTTGGACCCCATTTTGGATTTCTACATTTGCTTTGACATTAAAAACATGTATGCAAAATTTTGGCCGCCTATGTCAAGTGGTTCGGCAGTTAATGAGTTTATACCCAATTTTTGGGTAAAAACTCGGCCATTTACCCACGTCTTTAAAGTATCGTAAAACTATCCATTCTAAATCGATTTGATAACAGAAACCCGGAAATAGGGTGTAAGATTTTGTATTACCGATTCAATATAGAAAATACCCATCTATGGTACTTCTGATGGTAGTATATCAGCTGGTAATCTTCATAGTAGAGGATTCCTCATTCTAGCAGTTTCAAAGCAAAGCCACAGGGGTTAGGTGTTTTCTTTAAAGTATGGAGTGGAGTTTCTTGTTGCACTCCAGGTTTTGCTCCACTATTTCATTAGCTTTTGCTTGGCCTTTGATAGCACATAAGCTACATGGTCACAGAAGTCGAATCTTTCATAGGTATTGACAAATTTGTTGATCGAATCGGAGCGATTGCAAGGAAAGAATGCCTGCTGCCTGACTGTGTCAAAAGCTGTGGCATAGCCCATGGTACAATTATAAAAGGTAGCAGCAAGTCCCATCTGATTTGATTCCAACGTAACACTAGTGTCAATATGAATTTGACAAGCTATGTTTTTAAAAATCACCCAACAGGAAAATTGGGAACGCATACAAATTTTATTTTGAGGATTCGAAAATATTTCATTTTCAAAATAAATATAATTTACTAACTGACCCGGCAAACGTTGTTTTCCTTGTCAATATTGCATCAATATATGGTTGGTAAAAAACATTTGCCACTAATTTTATGTCAATAAAAAGTATTAACTGGTATCCCAATGCAGTCCCAAGCACATAACAAATAAAAGCACATACAAATATTGCTCCAACGTTTTTTTCATTATCTTATATGTCCCTTCTTGAAGGATTCTTAATTACAATGACATTTTGTTCATGTCCAACTGTTCTTTTGATTTTTATATTGAAATCAGTATATAACTCGAAAAATTTTAGATTTGACATAGAAATTTAGTGGTTTTCGCTCAGTTATAGGTATATTTCATTTTTAAATAAATTGTTAATTAGTTTTCAGATTGCCGTTATAGATTTGTATATGTTTGCTATATATTTTATAAATAGTTTTTGACAGCTATGGGAGAAGAGTTTGGCCAATGTTGACGACGTAGACCGTCTTTTAATTGTAATGCCTATTTTATATCTTAACTCTAAATCGTGAAATGTTGTAATCGGATTTGCTATATCCTCATATTTTTAACAACTTGATTTTAATTTAACATTTGAGTAAGTTGCTGTTTAATCCTTTATGGCCCAATGTAGCCCACAGGCAACAAAATGTTCTAGAGCTTTTATTTAATACGCGGCAAATAAATGTATATTTTTGGATTACATATTTTATGAGTTGATTATAGACGACACATACCAAATTCTAAAAAAATGCATTTTTTTTTTGTTGATATTGGACTTTTATTTATCGGAAATAAGGTAACAAATCTACCGAATGCAACGATGTAGCGACGTCAAATTTTGCTCATATCCTATTTAGGATACTTACATTAAATCGGTGCATATGTACCCTTACAATTGCATGTCAATGTTCACTCGAAGGAACATACTCATGTCTTTCTACAACCTATGCTAAATTTAATTTCATTCGGGCAAATTTAGTGTCGTCTGCGTACCATGGGACACATTTATGGAAAACGGTGTATAGTAAAATTGATATATAATATTCTGTACGTCACAAAATTACCTAAAATCGGACGAAAATATATATGGGAGCTATATCTGAATCTGATCCGATTTTCACGAACACACATCGCCCTAGGCTTTATTTAGTACGCTATGCCAAATTTCATGTAAATCGAAAGTTATATAGGGACTTTGGTGCACCATTTACATAAAATCGGACGAAAATATATATGTGAGCTATATCTAAATCTGAACCGATCCCAGTTCAATAGGGGTCGTCCTTGGGCCAAATAAATGAGCTGTGCCAAATTGCATCCAATTCGAAAATGCGACCTGTACTTTGTTTACAATTTAACATGGACAGACGCACGGACAGACGGACATGCATAAATCGACTTAAAAAGTGATTCTGTGCATATTCTCAAAAGGAACCATGTGTCTATCTCGTTTGCTTTCGCCTGTTACAAATGTATGCACAAATACATAATACCCTATACCACAGTGTGGTGAAAGGTATAAAAATAATACAATTTTGACAAATATGAAAATAGGATTTCATATCCAACAGCTAAAGAAAATAAGACAAAACTTCAAATATCTGACGTGAATACTAATATGTTAATGATCGCATTATTAGTATTAGAACATACATGAACATATAAATTTTCATATACAATAGTTTTTTCTTGGCAATGACAATCCAATTAATTGTAGAAAATTGACATATTTTAAGAATTTTCCATAATTGACAATTACTTTAAGATATTATACGCTGCCAAATTCTCGCCCAAAATGT